>NC_088224.1:11114595-11412095 GCF_036934945.1 Oncorhynchus masou masou
TTTCCAAGTTTACCAATAGAATAACCAGTGCTTGGGCCTCCCGAGTGGTGCTAGAGGTGTCACTACAGACCGGGCTGTGACCGGGAGTCCCATAGGGCAGTGCACAATTGGCCCAGCATCTACGGGTTAAAGGAGGGTTTGGCCGGGAGGAGCTTTACTTGACTCATTGAGCTCTAGCGACTCCTTGTGGCGGGCCGGGCGCTTGCAGGCTGACCTTGGTTGTCAGTTGAATGGTGTTTCTTCCGACACATTAGTGCGCAGGGTTCCAGGTTAAGTGGTCGGGTGTTAAGAAGCGCGGTTTGGCGAGTCATGTTTCGGGGGACTCAAGACTCAACCTTCGCCACCCGAGCATATTGGGGAATTGCAGCGATGAGTCAAGATCGAAATTGGGGATAAAAAAAATGATAAAAAAAATTACAAATAATAAAAATAATAAAAGAATAACCCGTGTTTGACTTGGATGAAAGAGGCGCAGGAGTTGTCTTTTTCCAAGTCCTTCACAGAAATGATCAAATGGCATTATGCATTATGCTACAGAGACCTCTGATAATTCCCTGTTAAGGGTTCCTACGCATTTTGACAGATGGAATTCCATGACTTTTCCACGACTTTTAACCAAATTTCCATGACCAATAATTGGTGGTGTCTATGTAGCGTACATGAAAAGGTCAGCATAGCAGAAGGCTGCTGGATTCTGATCCCATGTAGGCCTACTATCTCCTGCCTGTGTGTCCTTGATCAAGGCACTTAACCCCTCACAAATGAGAATAACTACACGGTTAGGCTACAATATAAAATACATGTGGTCAACCCTCCACCTGGAGAGCTAGTGGGCATGCAGGCTTTTGATCCAATCCTGAAACACACCCGAGTTGCTTATCAAGATGGTGTTGTGCAGATGATGTTTAGGCTACAGTGTGGTGTATTAGACCAGGGCTGATGTTTAGGCTACAGTGTGGTGTATTAGACCAGGGCTGATGTTTAGGCTACAGTGTGGTGTATTAGACCAGGGCTGATGTTTAGGCTACAGTGTGGTGTATTAGACCAGGGCTGATGTTTAGGCTACAGTGTGGTGTATTAGACCAGGGCTGATGTTTAGGCTACAGTGTGGTGTATTAGACCAGGGCTGATGTTTAGGCTACAGTGTGGTGTATTAGACCAGGGCTGTTTGTTTTGGTTCTGTTTCAGATTATTTTGTGCCCAACAGAAATGAATGGTAAATAATGTACGGTATTGTTTTGGAGTTATTTTTTATTATAAATAAGAATGTTTCTAAACACTTCTACATGAATGTGGATGCTACCATGATTACGGATAATCCCAAATGAATCGTTAAATAAATAATGACTGAGAAAGTTACAGATGCCAAATATCATACCCCCCAAGACATGCTAGACCAGGGGTGGGCAAACTTTTTGGCTCGAGGGCCACATCGGGATTTTGAAATTCAACGGAGGACACACGGCTCTCGACCTTCGCCTCTCCCGAGTCCGTATGGGAGTTGCAGCGATGGGATAAGACTGTATCTACCAATTGGATACCACAAAATTGGGGAGAAAAAAGGGGAAATATATGTATAATAATATAACTTTAAAAATGTTGTGTTCTCACAAGCTGGATTGAAGTGCCCAGCGGACCATACTTCACCCCCCTTTGCTAGCCTCACAATTACAATAGCAGGAGAGGTTAGATTTTTTGGGGGGGGTGATATTTGTGCGTCTAACTTTCTCACGCATCATTATTCACGGTTCCCTCAGGAAACATGATTTATTACAAATAGAATGAAAAAAGCTGTAATATCTTAACCATAAACCATCAACTTAGCAAATCCCATTGGTGTTTCATATGAGGGTTTCAGCATGAAATCAAGAGCTTGGGACTATGAGGTTGTATCTGCATTTAGGTCCAAATGTTGTTATTGACATAGCCTTGTTCTGTTCAATGTGCTCTACCTATATAGAAGACTTAATTCCCCAATTCATGTTGCTAAGTTCAGAAGAATAAAATATAGAAATACCTGACACCATTCAAACCAATAAGGGTTCGAAACTTCAAAGCCAATCATCTCCTCTTTTTGCAGATAGAAACTTATAGTCAGACAGAATAACAACAAAAAAATTCTGAAAAAAAACAAATATGTCAGATGTTATAAATTGATTTGCATTTTAATGAGGGAAATAAGTATTTGACCCCTGTGCAAAACATGACTTAGTACTTGGTGGCAAAACCCTTGTTGGCAATCACAGAGGTCATACGTTTCTTGTTGTTGGCCACCAGGTTTGCCCACATCTCAGGAGGGATTTTGTCCCACTCCTCTTTGCAGATCTTCTCCAAGTCATTAAGGTTTTGAGGCTGACATTTGGCAACTCGAATGGGATTACGGTTTGGAGACTGGCTAGGCCACTCCAGGACCTTAATGTGCTTCTTCTTGAGCCACTCCTTTGTTGCCTTGGCCGTGTGTTTTGGGTCATTGTCATGCTGGAATACCCATCCACGACTCATTTTCAATGCCCTGGCTGAGGGAAGGAGGTTCTCACCCAAGATTTGACGGTACATGAACCCGTCCATCGTCCCTTTGATGCGGTGAAGTTGTCCTGTCCCCTTAGCAGAAAAACACCCCCAAAGCATAATGTTTCCACCTCCATGTTTGACGGTGGGGATGGTGTTCTTGGGGTCATAGGTAGCATTCCTCCCCCTCCAAACACGGCGAGTTGAGTTGATGCCAAAGAGCCACAATTTGGTCTCATCTGACCACAACACTTTCACCCAGTTTGCCAATGAACATCTGAATGATTCAGAGGACAATTTCGGACGGGCATGTATATGTGCTTTCTTGAGCAGGGGGACCTTGCGGGCGCTGCAGGATTTCAGTCCTTCATGGCACAGTGTGTTACCAATTGTTTTCTTGGTGACTATGGTCCCAGCTGCCTTGAGATCATTGACAAGATCCTCCCATGTAGTTCTGGGCTGATTCCTCACCGTTCTCATGATCATTGCAACTCCACGAGGTGAGATCTTACATGGAGCCCCAGGCCGAGGGAGATTGATAGTTATTTTGTGTTTCTTCCATTTGCGAATAATCGCACCAACTGTTGTCACCTTCTCACCAAGCTGCTTGGCGATGGTCTAGTAGCCCATTCCAGCCTTCTGTAGGTCTACAATCTTGTCCCTGACATCCACAGAGAGCTCTTTGGTCTTGGCCATGGTGGAGAGTTTGGAATCTGATTGATTGATTCTGTGGACAGGTGTCTTTTATACAGGTAACAAACTGAGATTAGGAGCACTCCCTTTAAGAGTGTGCTCCTAATCTCAGCTCGTTACCTCTATAAAAGACACCTCTTTCTGATTGAGAGGGGGTCAAATACTTATTTCTCTCATTAAAATGCAAATCAATTTATAACATTTTTGACATGCGTTTTTCTGGATTTTGTTGTTGTTATTCTGTCTCTCACTGTTCAAATAAACCTACCATTAAAATGATAGACTGATCATTTCTTTGTTAGTGGGCAAACGTACAAAATCAGCAGGGGATCAAATACTTTTTTCCCTCACTGTAGATGTTTTTTTCATTAATTAGGCTAAATACTTTTGAACCATATGGTCTATCTACTAGAAACTCATGGACAATACGGACACCAATTTTTTTTTAAGTATATGAATACATTTTGTTAAAGTTATTCAAATATAAATTACCACAATTAAGATAGATTTTCAGTTAATTACCAATCCATGACAAAATTACTGAATATTTTAGTAACTTTGGTAAATTGCCAGTAGCTATGCAATCCTAGATATAAGAATTTCTGTCACATAATTCCATTGTTTCTCCCTTCCTATATGTGTAATATAATGTTTTGACACAGTAAAATTGATCTCTGAGGAAAATATGAGAGGCCTAGAGACATGAGTAGGATTCCTCAGTAATTGAAAACAGACATTAGAATCTTACGTTAGTCATCAATGACTTCAGTGTTTTACAATGGGAGAGGAAACGTGAGCCCGTCTCTGGATAGATTACTATCCCAAATAGCACCCTATTCCTTACATAGTAACCTACTTTTGACGAGAACCCAATAGGGAATAGGGTGCCATTTGGGACTTCCTCTAAGGCGATGACCTCGTCTGTCTCTATACACTACAGGATGTCTCTATGCACTACAGGATGGAGCTCTTCCTCTAGTTCCTGTGGGAGAGGTCAGTGACCATGGCCCTGATTTATACCAGCTTGAGCTGCACGGTGAGTGTGTGTATGTGGCTGCTCGCTGACGTGGAGCGCTCTGGGCTCGGTTTCCCGATAGCAGTGGAACTTTAGCTTCGGAGTGTTTTAACGATGCGTCGTTCCTGCAACGGCCGAAGACGTAACATGCGTTTCTCAAAACACCAGCAGAGAGAATGTCCACGAAGTGCGTCGTGGAGACATACTTATAGGATCGAGAGAAGAAGAAAGAACAAGGCAGCGATGTTCTCGGATCAGCTATTACCATTCAAATCTTACCTTAACATTATAATTATTCCACAATACTGACGACTCATCAGCTCCTAGAAAGATGTTATTATTATTGGCGGCAAATATTGAGGTGACTTATTCTAATATAAATCTCCTGAATAAGGATGTGTAAATCAAAGCTTTGGCACATCATGTTGCTACACACCATGAAATATATTGAGGCAGAAATGACAGACAGTAGCCTACAATTAGCAAAATAATCAAATCAAAACGTATTTTATTTCTCACATGCGCCGAATACAACCGTACCGTGAAATGATTACTTACAAGCCCTTAACCGACAATGCAGTCCAAGAAATAGAATTAAGAAAATATTTACTTTAAAAAATATATATATAATAATATAGATCTCAATTGAATGAACATGACACTTATTGAAATATTATTTAGTTATATGCCTGTGTGGCCTGTACTGTTAATTATCTTTTAAATTTGGTCATATGGGTTTTCATTTCAAACATTGTTTTATCCTTGTTTGTAACAATTCCAATGACATTGTCAACTTTGTATTTATAGTCAGCTTCGTTCGGTCGCAGAGAAACAGACATCTTGATTCTATGTTTAGCAGATATATTCTATGTAGGCCTCTATCTAACGAAACACTTAGCTGTTCTAAGTGGTCTGAGGCAGTCAGTCGGTAAATAACAAGCGTTTTCAAGTGCAACTTTAGTAACAATGGTTTTGGGAAACAGCTCTGAGATGTAACATTGCTCCTATGAACTTAGCAGTGTTTCTACCTCTGCATTGCTGGCTGTTTGGGGTTTTAGGCTGGGTTTCTGTACAGCACTTTGTGACATCTGCTGACGTAAAAAAGGGCTTTATAAATACATTTGATCAATTGATTAAAGGGATACTTTGGGATTTTGGGAATTGCCATTTTTATGTCGCTGCATCCAGTATGAAGAGTGAGTTTTGTGAGCCAATGCTAACTAGTGTTAGTGCAATGACTGGAAGTCTATAGTATCTACTAGCATGCTATCAGTTACCATGTACTTCCAGTCATTACACTAATGCTAGTTAGCAAGTGTGCTAAAGCTAGTTAGCAACTTCCTTCAAACTGGACATGGAGACATACAAATGGTTTACACGAGTTTATCTCCTTTAGGTTAAGGGCTTCATTTCCAAAATCCTGAAGTATCCCTTTAAGATGTTTTTTAGGAAGCTGAGCCCAGATCTGTCTGCCTGAGAAACAGACACCTCCCTCCCTCCTCAGACGCCTACTGACCCAGCTAATGCCACAATAACATCCCTAGCTACCCTCCTGACCCGTCACTCCCCCCTGCTCGCTCGCCGCAGATATGGGCCTCTGGAGAAGAATACCTCACATTCTAACATGGCCCTTCCACACCCATCCCAACCCCTCCTCTCCCGAATGCACAAACACACAGTACCCCTGCCAATAGGAGACAAAACTGAAACTGAGAATTTCAACATGTCTGACTAAAGGAGAAATGAGAGAAGGTACTTTGTTATTTTCCGTCGTCAGTCTACCCCTCTAATTCAGCCCCTCTCTTAGCAGTAAATGTAATGGACGCTGTAGGCTGAATACAAGGTAATCACAACACGGTGTGCAAAATGTTAACTTAATCGTGTGTATTACAGTTGAAAAACAAATGGTTTTGTCATCAAAAACCATTTGTCTTTCAACTGTTTTAATGAGAGAGAATGAGAGAACTTCTGTGGTGGCGGGGGGGGCGGGGGGTGTCGGGGGGGGGAGGGTCGTGCTGAAGCACAAATCTTCCTCTGAGTCCCAAATGGTATCCTATTCCTATATAGTGCACTACTTTGGACCAGAGCCCATAGTGCTCTGGTCAAAAGAAGTGCTCTATGTAGGGGATAGGGTACGATTTGGGACACAGCCTACATTTCCAGGCCAACTGTGATCTTGAATGTGGGCCAGGAACATTGCGTCAGGAAAACTCTGAGAGAGTGGAAGAGGGTCCACGTCAGTCTACGTCCCATGATTACTTCCACAGAAGAGAAGCTCTATTGTCTTGGAGCTCTATTCAAAGTTCTCCAGTTTAAAAAAACAAATTTGCAACCAAGAAGATCAATAAAATCTTCAACAAGGCGTGTTTTGAAACGGAAAAACTTTTGTCAGTTCAGATCGTGACTGATAGTAGGCCTTATGTACCACGGAACAGACATACAAACACCTGCAGTATACTGCCAGTCCTCGGGATTTCAGTGATATCATATACAATACCACACATGTTCAAAAACACTTTCTGTCTGCATTAAACAAAAGCTGATTCATTGTCTTGACGAGGAAACGGGTGCCTCACTGCCACTCCTTTTGTGGTCCCAAATACCACCCTATTCCTTTTACAGTGCACTACCTCTGACCAAGGTCCATAGGGCTCCAGTCAAAAGTAGTGTACTATAGAGGGAATAGGGGGCCATTCGGGATGTAACCCTTTTGTGAGCTGGAGGGGCTTAGTCTTGGAGGGGCTTAGTCTCATGGCTGCCTCAACTACAAAGCCACTAATGTTGCTCTTACAAGAGGACTCTGGTGCTTGTCTCTCTGTCTCAATGTCATGGTGGCCCTCTAGCCCCCGGGGCTTCACATAGCTAAACCTATCCCTGAAGTGTCCCTCTCCAGTCAGTGTCCCTCTCCAGTCAGTGTCCCTCTCCAGTCAGTGTCCCTCTACAGTCAGTGTCCCTCTCCAGTCAGTGTCCCTCTCCAGTCAGTGTCCCTCTCCAGTCAGTGTCTCAGTGTCCCTCTCCAGTCAGTGTCCCTCTCCAGTCAGTGTCCCTATCCAGTCAGTGTCCCTCTCCAGTCAGTGTCCCTCTCCAGTCAGTGTCCCTCTACAGTCAGTGTCCCTCTCCAGTCAGTGTCCCTCTACAGTCAGTGTCTCAGTGTCCCTCTCCAGTCAGTGTCCCTCTCCAGTCAGTGTCCCTCTACAGTCAGTGTCCCTCTACAGTCAGTGTCTCAGTGTCCCTCTACAGTCAGTGTCCCTCTACAGTCAGTGTCCCTCTATAGTCAGTGTCCCTCTCCAGTCAGTGTCTCAGTGTTCCTCTCCAGTCAGTGTCCCTCTACAGTCAGTGTCCCTCTCCAGTCTACCCGGCATCATGGCACTGCTCCAAGAGAGATGACAGGGGGTCAAGGGGAGAGTCTAACTGCAATTGGGTCGCGTCCTAAATGGCCGCCTATTCCATATAAAGTGTCTGTCTCTGTCGGTCTCTTTCTCTGTCTGTCTGACTGTCTGTCTGCTATTCCACAGGAAAGGTAAACTATCATAAAAGCAGCGTGAGAAACAGGGTTGTCCTATCACAGTGCTGGAGGTCAAATCAAACACCAGCCACAGGACAAGAGAAACAGTGTTCTCCTATCACAGTGCTGGAGGTCAAATCAAACACCAGCCACAGGACAAGAGAAACAGTGTTCTCCTATCACAGTGCTGGAGGTCAAATCAAACACAGGACAAGAGAAACAGGGTTGTCCTGTCACAGTGCTGGAGGTCAAATCAAACACAGGACAAGAGAAACAGGGTTGTCCTGTCACAGTGCTGGAGGTCAAATCAAACACAGGACAAGAGAAACAGGGTTGTCCTGTCACAGTGCTGGAGGTCAGTAGTACTGTGCTTCTGGAATGATGAAGAGCTGCAGCACAGCAGTTCTGCCTCCATCAAGTGCCTGCCTTCCTCATCAAGAGGAAGAGCAGGGTTGCCGTTACCAGCCTCCTGTGACCAAACCATCCACAAGACTAGAGGAATACAGCACTGTACATCCCAATATGTTAGCCTATTGTTCACACCATCAAATCACCATTCAAACACAAATGTTATTACAAGGCATTATGATGGCCAAGATAACAGCCTTCACTGCTATCAGCTGGTTCATGACTAGAGGGTGTAATCAGACCAGGCCAGACCACTGCTAGCTCTGGTCCAGGGCCAACGTGCACTAGGCCTTGGACCAGAGCTAATCGACTGCATGGGCCAGGTTTACTGGTGGAATATTATTGTTTGTTACCAAGGTGCTGGTCTGCTATGGTAATCTATTTTGAGGTATAGGGTTTGACGCTGACAGCAACTGGACACTGTAGAGATACCAGCAGATTTCCAAAGTCAGGTTAATTTGAAAACGGCATTGTTTGTTGTGCCTGGTGCTGGATTGGTTCATTGGTATTGGATGGTAATACAGAATTACATATAGGTCGCAGTATTTTCCAGCTCTCTGGCCAAGGAAAGATGTCAGGGCATTTTGCACTGTTATGAGCATGCATCTTTCTGGTCATTTAATCGGGAGAGCAGGTGGCCAAAAGGCAACAAAAAACCGGGATTACAGCTTTGGTGAAAAAAATGTCTGTTAGGAATTGTAGGCTATCAATCAATAAGATATGAATTATGTTTTTTTTTTTTTTTTATTCGTGTTTATGTTAATGCCTATTCAAATGGTGGCCTGTTGATTTTGATTGAACAGATCAAACATAATGCTTTGGCATGCGCAGGCACACAGATTTTATCAACACGTCCATGAATACCAACACATTTACTCCAAGCATTCAACCCCCCCCCCCCCCTGTTGAAATATATTTGATTGTTAATTTGATCCTTTCGCACCGCATTAAGTGTGGCTAATGTGTCCTATGGTGGCGAGTATAAAATAACTTACATGTATCTGTTAATGTCAGTTTCTCCTCAATGTTTTTCTCAATATCGTTGTATTCCATTTTTTCCATTCAAGCGATTGTCAGTCCCTTTCCAGTTGCAGTCATTCCTCAAATATACCGATATGGACAGGAGAAAAACTCTGTATACTCAGGTCACCAACATGCTCTTCGTAAATCCAAGAGGGAACGGTAGGGGAATCAAATGAAAGAATAACTAGACAGAAAAATCACGATGACAAGTAGTCTATGTACGTCTCTCTTATTTACTCTTGAACTACAGACCCTGTCACTGTCAGATCATATTGTATGACAAATTAATATCAACAGAGTGAGTTGACCAAAGGAAAAGTCCGAGCTAGGCAGAGACTTGATCGTAGCAATAGGACTGCTTGTAGAATATCTGTACCGGACCGACAGCCGCTGCCTGCCTCTCTGATTGACTGTACCATCTATCTTACCGGGGGTTAAGCAAAACCCGGTGCACCTACTGATCAAAAATAATTTAACCGACAAATTGTTACCAAATGTTTAACACGTCTCGATAATTGATTTACAGTTGCATATTTTTTGTACACTTAGAGTATATGGTTTGACGGGGGAAATGGGAGAATATATCGAGCTTGCAAAACAACGATCCCCCTGTTAGAAATGGTTGCAGCCATCAGATATACACGGCGAACACTCAAAGCAATGTATCGATCAAAGGAGCCCACAGACATCTGTGCTATAGCCATAATACCAGTTTAATGCAGCATTATTAACATGTCATTCATCAAAAGAGGGTTCTTAACATGATCTCTTGAATTCAGATAAAGATGCCCGTTGCAGTTGGACTTGCGTGTTTTCTAATTTGGGTTGCTCTTTATTTTTTATTACATTTACATTTAAGTCATTTAGCAGACGCTCTTATCCAGAGCGACTTACAAATTGTGAATTCACCTTCTGACATCCAGTGGAACAGCCACTTTACAATAGTGCATCTAAATCATTAAGGGGGGGGTGGTGAGAAGGATTACTTATCCTATCCTAGGTATTCCTTGAAGAGGTGGGGTTTCAGGTGTCTCCGGAAGGTGGTGATTGACTCCGCTGTCCTGGCGTCGTGAGGGAGTTTGTTCCACCATTGGGGGCCAGAGCAGCGAACAGTTTTGACTGGGCTGAGCGGGAACTGTACTTCCTCAATGGTAGGGAGGCGAGCAGGCCAGAGGTGGATGAACGCAGTGCCCTTGCTTGGGTGTAGGGCCTGATCAGAGCCTGGAGGTACTGCGGTGCCGTTCCCCTCACAGCTCCGTAGGCAAGCACCATGGTCTTGTAGCGGATGCGAGCTTCAACTGGAAGCCAGTGGAGAGAGCGGAGGAGCGGGGTGACGTGAAAGAGAACTTGGGAAGGTTGAACACCAGACGGGCTGCGGCGTTCTGGATGAGTTGTAGGGGTTTAATGGCACAGGCAGGGAGCCCAGCCAACAGCGAGTTGCAGTAATCCAGACGGGAGATGACAAGTGCCTGGATTAGGACCTGCGCCGCTTCCTGTGTGAGGCAGGGTCGTACTCTGCGGATGTTGTAGAGCATGAACCTACAGGAACGGGCCACCGCCATGATGTTGGTTGAGAACGACAGGGTGTTGTCCAGGATCACGCCAAGGTTCTTAGTGCTCTGGGAGGAGGACACAATGGAGTTGTCAACCGTGATGGCGAGATCATGGAACGGGCAGTCCTTCCCCGGGAGGAAGAGCAGCTCCGTCTTGCCGAGGTTCAGCTTGAGGTGGTGATCCGTCATCCACACTGATATGTCTGCCAGACATGCAGAGATGCGATTAACACCTGGTCATCAGAAGGGGAAAGGAGAAGATTAATTGTGTGTCGTCTGCATAGCAATGATAGGAGAGACCATGTGAGGTTATGACAGAGCCAAGTGACTTGGTGTATAGCGAGAATAGGAGAGGGCCTAGAACAGAGCCCTGGGGGACACCAGTGGTGAGAGCGCGTGGCGAGGAGACAGATTCTCGCCACGCCACCTGGTAGGAGCGACCTGTCAGGTAGGACGCAATCCAAGCGTGGGCCGCGCCGGAGATGCCCAACTCGGAGAGGGTGGAGAGGAGGATCTGATGGTTCACAGTATCGAAGGCAGCCGATAGGTCTAGAAGGATGAGAGCAGAGGAGAGAGTTAGCTTTAGCAGTGCGGAGCGCCTCCGTGATACAGAGAAGAGCAGTCTCAGTTGAATGACTAGTCTTGAAACCTGACTGATTTGGATCAAGAAGGTCATTCTGAGAGAGATAGCGGGAGAGCTGGCCAAGGACGGCACGTTCAAGAGTTTTGGAGAGAAAAGAAAGAAGGGATACTGGTCTGTAGTTGTTGACATCGGAGGGATCGAGTGTAGGTTTTTTCAGAAGGGGTGCAACTCTCGCTCTCTTGAAGACGGAAGGGACGTAGCCAGCGGTCAGGGATGAGTTGATGAGCGAGGTGAGGTAAGGGAGAAGGTCCCCGGAAATGGTCTGGAGAAGAGAGGAGGGGATAGGGTCAAGCGGGCAGGTTGTTGGGCGGCCGGCCGTCACAAGAAGCGAGATTTCATCTGGAGAGAGAGGGGAGAAAGAGGTCAGAGCACAGGGTAGGGCAGTGTGAGCAGAACCAGCGGTGTCGTTTGACTTAGCAAACGAGGATCGGATGTCGTCGACCTTCTTTTCAAAATGGTTGTCATCTGCAGAGAGGGAGGGGGGGGGAGGGGAGGAGGATTCAGGAGGGAGGAGAAGGTGGCAAAGAGCTTCCTAGGGTTAGAGGCAGATGCTTGGAATTTAGAGTGGTAGAAAGTGGCTTTAGCAGCAGAGACAGAGGAGGAAAATGTAGAGAGGAGGGAGTGAAAGGATGCCAGGTCCGCAGGGAGGCGAGTTTTCCTCCATTTCCGCTCGCTGCCCGGAGCTCGGTTCTGTGAGCTCGCAATGAGTCATCGAGCCACGGAGCGGGAGGGGAGGACCGAGCCGGCCTGGAGGATAGGGGACATAGAGAGTCAAAGGATGCAGAAAGGGAAGAGAGGAGGGTTGAGGAGGCAGAATCAGGAGAAAGGTTGGAGAAGGTATGAGCAGAGGGAAGAGATGATAGGATGGAAGAGGAGAGAGTAGCGGGGGAGAGAGAGCGAAGGTTGGGACGGCGCGATACCATCCGAGTAGGGGCAGTGTGGGAAGTGTTGGATGAGAGCGAGAGGGAAAAGGATACAAGGTAGTGGTCGGAGACTTGGAGGGGAGTTGCAATGAGGTTAGTGGAAGAACAGCATCTAGTAAAGATGAGGTCGAGCGTATTGCCTGCCTTGTGAGTAGGGGGGAAGGTGAGAGGTCAAAAGAGGAGATGTGAGGCAATCAATGGATGGAACGAAAAGTCTCACGTGAATCATTTCTGTTTTAATTCATTCAGCCTGTAGTTTGACACTATGACAAGGTCGTTAGGAATTAATGCGACATTCCTTTTCACTGTAGGTGACACTTTTATCCTGCAGTCAGAGGTTGAAGTCCGGTGTCTATTTTCCATTTAGGTAAGGCAGGGTGAGTGAGTTAGGCCTGGAACAGCCCTGTTACACAAAGACACAATACACAGAGTGGAACTTCTACTGAATTCACTTACTTTTGCGACTAGGTTTAGACCTACTAAAGCACACTAGGCTAAACTGGGGTGGCACGGTAGTCTAGTGGTTAGCGTGTTGGACTAGTCACTGAAAGGTTGCAAGTTCAAACCCCCGAGCTGACAAGGTACAAATCTGTCGTTCTGCCCCTGAACAGGCAGTTAACCCACTGTTCCCAGGCCTTCATTGAAAATAAGAATTTGCTCTTAACTGACTTGCCAGGTTAAATAAATAGCCTATCATACATTATGGGATGGAAAATTACAGTAAATCACATTTATTTTACCTTTATTTAACTAAAGTCAGTTAAGGACAAATTCTTATTTTCAATGACGGCCTAGGAACAGTGGGTTAACTGCCTGTTCAGGGGCAGAACCGATAGATTTGTACCTTGTCAGCTCGGGGATTTGACATGACCAAAGTAAGTAATCATCAGTATTGTAACGCCATAAAACACTGGCCTACTTCAATGTCTCCATTATTGATTGTTAGTCCAATGATATTTGCCCTATATTCTGAAAACAATCTCCCCGTGTGGTTTTGTCCCTTGTGTAAACACTATTAGTCTGTTTATGGAGGGCTCATTCATTAAAACATTTTTTTTTAATAGTTCCAACCACTTGCCCTTTTACATCACTTTTAAATCAAAATGAGGTCAATTACAGATGTTTCAAGATAATCTTCATCATAAAGTATCTCTCTGTACATCCATGTCTCATACAGTAATATAATAAATAGTACTATATGTCATTTTCCAGATGCTTTTATCCTACGCGACTCAGTCATGCATGCATACAGTTTTACATAGAGTGGCCCCAGCTCTGTCGTAACCGGCCGCGACCGGGAGGTCCGTGGGGCGATGCACAATTGGCCGAGCGTCGTCTGGGTTAGGGAGGGTTTGGCCGGTAGGGATATCCTTGTCCCATCGCGCACCAGCAACTCCTGTGGCGGGCCGGGCGCAGTGCGCGCTAACCAAGGTTGCCAGGTGCACGGTGTTTCCTCCGACACATTGGTGCGGCTGGCTTCCGGGTTGGATGCGCGCTGTGTTAAGAAGCAGTGCGGCTTGGTTGGGTTGTGTATCGGAGGACGCATGACTTTCAACCTTTGTCTCTCACGAGCCCGTACGGGAGTTGTAGCGATGAGACAAGATAGTAGCTACTAAAACAATTGGACACCACTCAATTGGGGGGGAAAAGGGGTAAAATTCAACAACAAAAAAACACACACAAAAAAGTGGCCCCAGCGTCATTGCTAGGATTTGTCTCCTATAAACTGTGCAGATTGATATTGATATTACCAACTGCCTGTTAGATGTACATGATGTATGGCAGTATTCTAGTGTAAAATCATAATCCAGTACACAGGATTACTATTACTAAAAGTATAGAGATTCACCTTCTCGTCGCCTTTGTAAAACATTCTGCATTTTGCATCAACACCATGCAGCAAGTAGACTCTGCTAAACCACTGCAGATACATTATTCTGCTATACCACTGCAGATACATTATTCTGCTAAACCACTGCAGATACATTCTTCTGCTAAACCACTGCAGATACATTCTTCTGCTAAACCACTGCAGATACATTATTCTGCTAAACCACTGCAGATACATTATTCTGCTAAACCACTGCAGATACATTATTCTGCTAAACCACTGCAGATACATTCTTCTGCTATACCACTGCAGATACATTCTTCTGCTAAACCACTGCAGATACATTATTCTGCTAAACCACTGCAGATACATTATTCTGCTAAACCACTGCAGATACATTATTCTGCTAAACCACTGCAGATACATTATTCTGCTAAACCACTGCAGATACATTATTCTGCTAAACCACTGCAGATACATTATTCTGCTAAACCACTGCAGATACATTCTTCTGCTAAACCACTGCAGATACATTATTCTGCTATACCACTGCAGATACATTATTCTGCTAAACCACTGCAGATACATTCTTCTGCTAAACCACTGCAGATACATTATTCTGCTAAACCACTGCAGATACATTATTCTGCTATACCACTGCAGATACATTATTCTGCTATACCACTGCAGATACATTTTTCTGCTATACCACTGCAGATACATTCTTCTGCTAAACCACTGCAGATACATTCTTCTGCTAAACCACTGCAGACTCTGAGAATAGGGACAGTTCGTGTCAGAATGCTTTGAATACAGGCAAAATGCATTTCTGGGTGTTGAGACACAAATAAAAAATGCATGACCCACTTAGCGCAATACAGCAATACAAATATTCCAGAATTTGTTTACAAGCTTGAGAATCGGAACTAAGGGCAACATCTCAACAAACTATCATGGTTCAAACACACCAAGACAGTCGTGAAGAGGGCATGACAACACCTTTTCACCCTCAGGAAACTGAAAAGATTTGGCATGGGTCCCCAGATCCTCAAGAAGTTCTACACCATCGAGAGCATCCCGACCGGGTACATCGCCGCCGGGTATGGCAACTGCTCGGCATCTGACCATATGGAGCTACAGAGGGTAATGTGTACGGCCCAGTACATCACTGGGGCCAAGCTTCCTGACATCCAGGACCTCTATACCAGGTGGTGTCAGAGGAAGGCCCAAAAAATTGTCAAAGACTCCAGTCACCCAAGTCATAGACTGTTCTATCTGCTACCGCACAGCAAGCGGTACCGGAGCGCCAAGTCTAGGACCAAAAGGCTCCTTAACAGCTTCTACCCCGAAAGCAATAAAACTGCTGAACAATTCATCAAACCCAACAATGCAGTAATCAATATCAATGTAACACTAAAAATAACAAGGTAGAACAAAAACACATGAGAAAGTAAGAGAATCCATCGAGATGAATTGTGTTAGGGGAGGATTAAATACACCATCAAGATTAATTGGGTTAGGGGAGGATTAAATACACCCAGATGAATTGTGTTAGGGGAGATGAAATACACCCAGATGAATTGTGTTAGGGGAGGATTAAATACACCCAGATGAATTGTGTTAAGGGAGATGAAATACACCCAGATGAATTGTGTTAGGGGAGATGAAATACACCCAGATGAATTGTGTTAGGGGAGATGAAATACACCCAGATGAATTGTGTTAGGGGAGATGAAATACACCCAGATGAATTGTGTTAGGGGAGATGAAATACACCCAGATGAATTGTGTTAGGGGAGATGAAATACACCCAGATGAATTGTGTTAGGGGAGATGAAATACACCCAGATGAATTGTGTTAGGGGAGATGAAATACACCCAGATGAATTGTGTTAGGGGAGGATGTTGCTGATCCATCTACTGAGGACTACCCATAGAAATATAATTACTAGAAAGGGAAAAGCCCATCAGAACGCAGCAATTTACTTTTGTAGTGATTCAATTTCTATGGTATTGCCTCTCTCAAACCCATCAACAGCCTATCCAAGGCTTGCAGCACCGGCATCCATAATGGAATTGGCTTTATTAGTATGAGTTAAACCACAGTGCATGTGAGGGAGAAATACATGATTTAGTGGCGCAGTAATGAGCTTTTGAGAAGCAGCAAGGATGAGAAGTAGGGGCTGGGGGAATGGACAGTCAATCACCCACGCCCATCCAAGATGAGGTAGGATCAGGCTCGATTGTTAAATAGTCTCTCTCTCCCTTTCTCTCTCTCAATTCAATTCAAGGGGCTTTATTGGCATGGGAAACATATGTTAACATTGCCAAAGCAAGTGAAGTAGATAATATACAAAAGTGAAATAAACAATAAAAATGATGTCTCTCTCTCTCTCTCTCTCTCTCTCTCTCTCTCTCTCTCTCTCTCTCTCTCTCTCTCTCTCTCTCTCTCTCTCTCTCTCTCTCTCTCTCTCTCTCTCTCTCTCTCTCTCTCTCTCTCTCTCTCTCTCTCTCTCATACACTGCAATGAACTTATACATATGTCCGGCCAGTTAAGACATTATGCAGGTTAATTAATTCCATAATTTTCTTCATTCTTCTCTTATTTCTTGCTCCCTGAATGTTCCCATTTGAGAATACTGTATATTCAACAATGCAGTGCATTCAACCAGGCTCCAATTCATATTTGTGCTGATTCAGTATGAAAAGAGAATTGATAAGTGTTGATTCCTGAGGGCTTGTGTCCCCTGATGATACAAACAGCCATTACGTAGCCAATTCTTCCACAAATCATCCCATTGATGTTTAACAGCTATACAAAAGGAAGATGGATACATGAATGGGTTCTTTGTTGAGCTGATGATGACTTTAAGACACTGATGATGATGTTACGTCACTGATGACCATTTAAGACACTGATGACCATGTTAAGCCACTAAAGACAGTGTTAAGTCACTGGTGACCTGGTTAAGCCACTGATGACCATGTTAAGCCACTGTTGACCATGTTAAGTCACTGTTGACCATGTTAAGCCACTGTTGACCATGTTAAGTCACTGTTGACCATGTTAAGTCAATGATGACCATGTTAAGTCACTGATGACCATGTTAAGCCACTGATGACAGTGTTAAGCCATTGATGACCATGTTAATTCACTGATGATGATTTTAAGTCAATGATGACCTGGTTAAGCCACTGATGACCATGTTAAGTCACTGATGATGATTTTAAGTCAATGATGACCATGTTAAGTCACTGATGACCATGTTAAGCCACTGATGACCATGTTAAGTCACTGATGATGATTTTAAGTCACTGATGATGATTTTAAGTCAATGATGACCATGTTAAGTCACTGATGACCATGTTAAGTCACTGATGACCATGTTAAGCCACTGATGACCATGTTAAGCCACTGATGACGATGAAAGAATAACCATCCTACATGTAGGTTCCACTTGTGCTAATCTCCATCCACCCATCTATCCCTCCAGTCATCAAATCAAATCAAATCAAATTTATTTATATAGCCCTTCGTACATCAGCTGATATCTCAAAGTGCTGTACAGAAACCCAGCCTAAAACCCCAAACAGCAAGCAATGCAGGTGTAGAAGCAGTCATCCACCTATCCATCATTTATCCCATCCACCAACCCACCCACCCACCCACCCACCCATCCATCCATCCATCCACCCAGCTTATTGCACATTAATAATTAAAGCACAGCTACCAAACTCAACCAATCAAAGCCTCTCACAATCCCACCCTGAGGCAAATCACAATTAACAATAAAACAGAGGTTCTAATTTTGTTAACCAATCAAAGCTTCCCACTCTGAGATGGAATGAAATCATGTCTCCATGCTGCAGTAAGTATCTCTGGCACTTTTTAAATGTCTTATGCAAATCCCTATGAAATAATAGCACCATATTGTGCCCGTAATCCACTGATGTACTGCCAAGTCACAGATATAAGATTAGGCTGACACAATTAGCTCTACCATGAATATGACTGAAGATGCTCTCATCAACCCCATCACATTAGCACCATTCTGTGGATACTTCAAATGATGAATCCCACAATACAATTGCATCTCTCATTCTTTTTGTTTTTGCTGATAACTATCAGTAACTTCGGAGCCAAATCCAATTAAAGTGATGAATTAAGGGGTTATTGCTCTTTTTATTTTATAAAACCTCATAAATGTACTTTCCTTGGTTTCAAGAAAGAACGGTTATTGGCTCATGCTGAGTATGTATCATGCCTGTCGGTGCTCTCATGTTTATTTCTATTGGCTAAGAAGTATGACAATAGAGAGTGATATTACAGGTATTAGCGTTAAATTGTAATTAGGTTTAGGGTCAGTCAGGTGTCTCTCTGTACACCTACTTACCATACAGTGCCAGGGGATAGAATACACAGATGTTCCTAAATGCACACACTCACAACAAAAGGCTGTCTCAGGAAGGGCCCCTTTGAATGAACATGTTAATGCTGTCCCAATTTGACTTCAAGCTACAGTGGAGCTCAGTCAGCTCCGATAAAGCCAGAGGTATGTCTTCCAGTGTCTCTGTCCCCTTTGGCACTTCAACTACAACACTAGTGGCTTCAGACAACAGCAGATGAGACAATAGTTTAAATGTCAAGAGATAAATCCACCGGGGGTCAGCTGAAACCAAGGTCAGTCAGAGTAGGTAATGCCTCCTCTGTTGAGACCCCCAGATCTCAAAGCTTCCTAAAGGTCTTAAACCGTGTCTCCAAGTTTTTATTTTACAAGATGAATTTGTTTTCCTAAAAGTCTTTCAGACCAGTGGAAGAACAGAGGAGTAATAAAAGCAGGGAGCTCAGACAGAAGCCTTGTTTAGGGAGTGAAAGAAATATAAACTGTGGTTTGGTTTTACAGGGAGTGTTTTAGTGGACAGAATATTGACTTGTCTGAATATACAGTATCTGCAGCTGTTCTCCTCAGTCTCACCCCTCATACAGACCCCCTCCCCAGTGTCTCACCCCTAACACAGACCCCCTCCCCAGTGTTTCACTCCTAATACAGACCCCCTCCCCAGTGTCTCACTCCTAATACAGACCCCCTCCCCAGTGTCTCACTCCTAAAACAGACCCCCTCCCCAGTGTCTCACTCCTAACACAGACCCCCTCCCCAGTGTCTCACACCTTAAACAGACCCCCTACCCAGTGTCTCACTCCGAATACAGACCCCCTACCCAGTGTCTCACACCTAATACAGACCCCTACCCAGTGTCTCACACCTAACACAGACCCCCCAACATCCCCAGTGTCTCACTCCTAAAACAGACCTTGAATACATTCATTAAAAATCCTACAATGTGATTTTCTGGGATTTTTTTGAGACTAATTTTGTCTGTCATAGTTGAAGTGTACCTATGATGAAAATTACAGGCCTCTCTCATATTTTTAAGTGGGAGAACTTGCACAATTGGTGGCTGACTAAATACTTTTTTGCCCCACTGTATGTATCCATGGCTTGTCCCAGAAACAAACACAGCACTGGACATGAAGTGCTTGGCCGGGCCCCCGTATATATATATATATATATACAGTGCCTAGCGAAAGTATTCGGCCCCCTTGAACTTTGCGACCTTTTGCCACATTTCAGGCTTCAAACATAAAGATATAAAACTGTATTTTTTTGTAAAGAATCAACAATAAGTGGGACAAAATCATGAAGTGGAACGACATTTATTGGATATTTCAAACTTTTTTAACAAATCAAAAACTGAAAAATTGTGCGTGCAAAATTATTCAGCCCCCTTAAACATAAAGTTAATACTTTGTAGCACCACCTTTTGCTGCAATTACTGCTGTAAGTCGCTTTTGGGTATGTCTCTATCAGTTTTGCACATCGAGAGACTGAAATTTTTTCCCATTCCTCCTTGCAAAACAGCTCGAGCTCAGTGAGGTTGGATGGGGAGCATTTGTGAACAGCAGTTTTCAGTTCTTTCCACAGATTCTCGATTGGGTTCAGGTCTGGACTTTGACTTGGCCATTCTAACACCTGGATATGTTTATTTTTGAACCATTCCATTGTAGATTTTGCTTTATGTTTTGGATCACTGTCTTGTTGGAAGACAAATCTCCGTCCCAGTCTCAGGTCTTTTGCAGACTCCATCAGGTTTTCTTCCAGAATGGTCCTGTATTTGGCTCCATCCATCTTCCCATCAATTTGAACCATCTTCCCTGTCCCTGCTGAAGAAAAGCAGGCCCAAACCATGATGCTGCCACCACCATGTTTGACAGTGGAGATGGTGTGTTGTGGTTGATGAGCTGTGTTGCTTTTACGCCAAACATAACGTTTTGCATTGTCGCCAAATGTTCAATTTTGGTTTCATCTGACCAGAGCACCTTCTTCCACATGTTTGGTGTGTCTCCCAGGTGGCTTGTGGCAAACTTTAAACGACACTTTTTATGGATATCTTTAAGAAATGGCTTTCTTCTTGCCACTCTTCCATAAAGGCCAGATTTGTGCAATATACGACTGATTGTTGTCCTATGGACAGAGTCTCCCACCTCAACTGCAGATCTCTGCAGTTCATCCAGAGTGATCATGGGCCTCTTGGCTGCATCTTTGATCAGTCTTCTCCTTGTATGAGCTGAAAGTTGAGAAGGACGGCCAGGTCTTGGTAGATTTGCAGTGGTCTGATACTCCTTCCATTTCAATATTATCGCTTGCACAGTGCTCCTTGGGATGTTTAAAGCTTGGGAAATATTTTTGTATCCAAATCCGGCTTTAAACTTCTTCACAACAGTATCTCGGACCTGCCTGGTGTGTTCCTTGTTCTTCATGGTGCTCTCTGCGCTTTTAACGGACCTCTGAGACTATCACAGTGCAGGTGCATTTATACGGAGACTTGATTACACACAGGTGGATTGTATTTATCATCATTAGTCATTTAGGTCAACATTGGATCATTCAGAGATCCTCACTGAACTTCTGGAGAGAGTTTGCTGCACTGAAAGTAAAGGGGCTGAATAATTTTGCAAGCCCAATTTTTCAGTTTTTGATTTGTTAAAAAAGTTGAAAATATCCAATAAATGTTGCTCCACTTCATGATTGTGTCCCACTTGTTGTTGATTCTTCACAAAAAAATATTGTTTTATATCTTTATGTTTGAAGCCTGAAATGTGGCAAAAGGTTGCAAAGTTCAAGGGGGCCGAATACTTTCGCAAGGCACTGTATATATATATATATATATATATATATATATATATATATATATATATGGGGGATACAACCATCCCAGGTCTGCAGATTTTGCTGCGAAGAGACAGAATCATGAGATCATTTGTTTCTGGTCACAGGTCCATGAATGGATGAAGAATTGTAACATTTACCTGACTCTGCAAATAGCTCACTGGGTGATTTAAAAAGTCATATTCAATCCATTAATAATATATTAATACTGTTAGCAAAAATGTGTATCTTTATTTTACAATCTGTAGAAACTATGAGAATAGAAAGGTTCAGAATTTTTGTAAAACATCGCAGCACAGTTGAAAATATATGGCAAATATAAATCAAAACTGGATGATGTTCAGAGATGTTTTATTTTACCTTTTTTATCTAGTTAAGTCAGTTAAGAACAAATTCTTCTTTACAATGACAGCTACCGGAGAACAGTGGGTTAACTGCCTTTTTCAGGGGGAGAACGACAGATTTTTACCTTGTCAGCTTGGGGATTTGATCCAGCAACCATTCGGTTACTGGCCCAATGAACAACTAGGCTACATGCCGCCCCAGAGATAGAAGGGAGGGGTTGAGTGGAGCTGAAGGGTGGGACTAAAAATAACAAGATTACTAATGTAAAATATACTGTTTCCCTAAAATGTATATTGTATGTATAAGCTGGAAGTAGAAGCCTAAGTGTTGTTGTCCATTAGTTTACTCCAATTAGGGTAGGGGTGGTAGGGTTAGGGGAACTTAATAAATAATAATATTGATATATTTACAAAAAACATATATGAGGATTGGAAATGATGCGGACAATTACATAGATGGAAGCCAAAATATATCTGCAATATTAAAGCTGATCTACTCCCTAAAAACATAATGTTAAAATAATAATAATAAAATTGAGGTTGTGAGTAGGGGAGCATTAACATATCTGGTCTGGGATGCAAAGCCTCTTGTTCCTTTCTTTGAGAAGTAGGGGCTGCTGATTTCAGCAGGGCCTTTGAGAAATATGTGCCTGGCCCTGGTTTTTCATTCTGAAAACTAAATGTAAAAATCACATCTTAATTTGACAATTCATTGGCTGGTTAATGCATTAATTAGCTGGAGGGTAGATTGATTTATTGGTTGACATATCTACCTGACTTCCTTCTGAAAATAACCTCTTAGCTTGTGACAAGAACCCCTTCTTATCGACCTCATTGATTATCACCTGTGTTTGATATTTGGTGGGTATTGATGAAATGTATTCTAGATGTTTGCCGCCTAGATTAATGTAAAAAGCGATAGCAGAAGTCCGAGCATCATTTAGATTTACAAGGGATGCAAGGCACACAAAAAAAGGACACTTACTGTCATTCTCTGTGTATTTTTCCCCATCATTAGCTAAGAGAGTTACAACACAACTGGAGGGACAGGTGCCTGACATGTATTGCATCGCCTGACAATCTGTTTAGAAGGGAGGAGAGTTTGTAATGTCACCAGTGCGTGACTTGGACTGAAATAGGTACCTGTAATCATTTTGGGTGCAGGTACTGTTCATGTTTACGTGCAGGAGCTTGAACTTCACAATACTTTTTTTATAGGAAGTACAGGAGCTCAAGCAGCAGAACACGTGAGGGGCTGCTGGTACCCAACTCAAGCAATGACTGCAACACCCTCATGCTGACTTGGTAGCAATTTGAATGGTAAATGTAGCCCGACTACGTTGACCAAATTCGCAAAGTGATCCTAGGATGCAACAAAAATTAATTAATTCACCACACTGTAAAGTTACTGTAGGCAGAAAACAAACTTCTGAGTGTGGGTACAGCGTTTCCGCATATGATCTGTTTCCACGACAGCGAGTACTCGGTGAAAGCAGAGCCGCAGGAGAAGAAAAAGCATTTGGCTCGTTTGCAAAACAAGCAAACGTGCCAGTCATCTAGCGCCCACTTGTGGTGAAAGTCTTTGCTTTTCCCTATTTTAACTCATCATTGAAGACGCTGTTTTGTTTTTCGGAGATTCATCATGGCGATGCATACGAAGGCGACACCGCCACAGATTCCCGACACTCGTCGGGAACTCTCGGAACTGGTCAAGAGGAAACAAGAACTTGCGGTAAGTTTATTAGCTGCTGTAGTTAGATACGTTTCCGTATGAGCAAATATTTTTGCTACATGCGTATTTGCTGCATCTTATGTTTAAGTTGCAAGGTAGCTTTTGCTAGTTAACTAGGCCGCACTGGCTATCCTAGCTAAGCTACTACGACTAGGCCTCGGCTCTCTACTCTGCCGGTAAATATTTGTTGCTCGCTGGCAAGATACTTTAGTTAACGATACCATTCTAATGAAACATTATAACATGTAAAAAAGTATATGCTTTTATTCAGCATCATACATCGGTATTGCATATTATATTTTTTTTACTAGATATATCAATGTTTATGTACAATGTCGTTGGAGTTAAGTAGTAACTTCCTTTGTCCACAAGGTGCAGTCAAACCCTACGTACTAATGCCCACATCACCATGGGCATGGCTGTGGTACTGTCTCTGGCTATATAGTAATTACACTTTCGGTCAGTTTCATACATTTGAAATGCAAAGTCTAATGCCTTTTACATAATTTCCACAGGAGACATTGGTGAACTTGGAAAGACAGATCTATGCATTTGAGGGCAGCTACTTGGAAGACACCCAGATGTATGGGAATATCATTAGAGGATGGGACAGATACCTCACCAACCAAAAGTAAGCAAGACATGGACCATGGCTACTCAGACATAAAGTGTTTATTGAATCGTCTTGCCTGTGTTTGTAATCTATTTACTCTGTTTTTGTATCGTTCTGTCAGAAATTCCAACAGCAAGACAGACCGAAGAAACCGAAAGTTTAAGGAGGCAGAGCGTCTGTTCAGCAAGTCTTCAGTCACTTCTGTAGCAGTGAGTGTCTCGCTCTATTTTCTGCCTGTCCTCAGTATTGTCCTAGGAGGCCATCGGCCCTCTCGGTATTGTCCTAGGAGGCCATTTATCTTCTCTGTATTGTCCTAGGAGGCCATCGGCCCTCTCGGTATTGTCCTAGGAGGCCATCGGTCCTCTCTGTATTGTCCTAGGAGGCCATCGGCCCTCTCGGTATTGTCCTAGGAGGCCATTTATCTTCTCTGTATTGTCCTAGGAGGCCATTTATCTTCTCTGTATTGTCCTAGGAGGCCATTTATCTTCTCTGTATTGTCCTAGGAGGCCATTTATCTTCTCAGTATTGTCCTAGGAGGCCATTTATCTTCTCTGTATTGTCCTAGGAGGCCATTTATCTTCTCTGTATTGTCCTAGGAGGCCATTTATCTTCTCTGTATTTTCCTAGGAGGCCATTTATCTTCTCAGTATTTTCCTAGGAGGCCATTTATCTTCTCTGTATTGTCCTAGGAGGCCATTTATCTTCTCAGTATTTTCCTAGGAGGCCATTTATCTTCTCTGTATTGTCCTAGGAGGCCATTTATCTTCTCTGTATTGTCCTAGGAGGCCATTTATCTTCTCTGTATTGTCCTAGGAGGCCATTTATCTTCTCTGTATTGTCCTAGGAGGCCATTTATCTTCTCAGTATTTTCCTAGGAGGCCATTTATCTTCTCTGTATTGTCCTAGGAGGCCATTTATCTTCTCTGTATTGTCCTAGGAGGCCATCGGTCCTCTCTGTATTGTCCTAGGAGGCCATCGGCCCTCTCGGTATTGTCCTAGGAGGCCATTTATCTTCTCTGTATTGTCCTAGGAGGCCATTTATCTTCTCAGTATTTTCCTAGGAGGCCATTTATCTTCTCTGTATTGTCCTAGGAGGCCATCGGTCCTCTCTGTATTGTCCTAGGAGGCCATTTATCTTCTCTGTATTGTCCTAGGAGGCCATCGGTCCTCTCTGTATTGTCCTAGGAGGCCATCGGCCCTCTCTGTATTGTCCTAGGAGGCCATCGGCCCTCTCTGTATTGTCCTAGGAGGCCATTTATCTTCTCTGTATTGTCCTAGGAGGCCATTTATCTTCTCTGTATTGTCCTAGGAGGCCATTTATCTTCTCTGTATTGTCCTAGGAGGCCATTTATCTTCTCTGTATTGTCCTAGGAGGCCATCGGTCCTCTCTGTATTGTCCTAGGAGGCCATCTATGATTGTAATAACGTGTAAATGCTGACCAACTGTTCGTCTTTGTTGAACAGGCTGTCTGTGCACTTGGCGGGATACCAGATCACATGAATGAAAAGCGTAAGTATATGAATCAGCCATCCCAAATTGACAAACTTTTGTTTGCCACAGTGCTTACTGAATGTAGCCTACTGGCATGTGAGGGAGTTGAGCTCCAAGATGGCATGCTGCTCTTCTGTCGTCTGGCCCTTCAGGTGAGCCCGGCAGTGGGACAGAGAGCGACACATCCCCAGACCTCCAGAACCAGGAGAACGAACCCAGTCAGGAGGACACGGAGGACGCAGATGGGGCACTGCAGGACCTCAAACCCCAAAAGGCTGCCTCGTCCTCCTCCGGAAGCCACCATGGGAGCCACAAGAAAAGGAAGAACAAGAACAGACACAGGTACTCGACCCTAAACGCAGTCGCTGGTCTAGACTAACTCCTAGGGCACGTTCAGCAGAACACAACGTTGTGGAACGTTCGGATAGAAATATGCATTGTAGATCAAACATGCCTCTCTGATCTGTAGAATATGGAATCAAAGTGGGTCTATTAACGTAATTTCTATCTGCAACCGGTGGCTACTGAACATGGCCCTGCTATCAATTCTGAAATATGTGCAAATGTATCTCTTGTTCGCAAGGTAACTTAAAACAAAAGTTGTCTGGGAGGGTCAGATTGATTGGCTGTACTACTGTATAAATGTCAGATTGATTGGCTGTACTACTGTATAAATGTCAGTTTGATTGGCTGTACTACTGTATAAACGTCAGGAGGGTCTGTTTGATTGGCTGTTCTACTGTATAAATGTCAGTTTGATTGGCTGTACTACTGTATAAACATCAGGAGGGTCTGTTTGATTGGCTGTACTACTGTATAAACGTCAGGAGGGTCTGTTTGATTGGCTTTTCTACTGTATAAACATCAGGAGGGTCTGTTTGATTGGCTGTTCTACTGTATAAACATCAGGAGGGTCTGTTTGATTGGCTGTACTACTGTATAAACGTCAGGAGGGTCTGTTTGATTGGCTGTACTACTGTATAAACATCAGGAGGGTCTGTTTGATTGGCTGTACTACTGTATAAACATCAGGAGGGTCTGTTTGATTGGCTGTATAAACATCTCTGTTTGACTGTATAAACATCAGGAGGGTCTGTTTGATTGGCTGTACTACTGTATAAACATCAGGAGGGTCTGTTTGATTGGCTGTTCTACTGTATAAACATCAGGAGGGTCTGTTTGATTGGCTGTTCTACTGTATAAACACCAGGAGGGTCTGTTTGATTGGCTGTACTACTGTATAAACGTCAGGAGGGTCTGTTTGATTGGCTGTTCTACTGTATAAACATCAGGAGGGTCTGTTTGATTGGCTGTACTACTGTATAAACATCAGGAGGGTCTGTTTGATTGGCTGTTCTACTGTATAAACACCAGGAGGGTCTGTTTGATTGGCTGTTCTACTGTATAAACACCAGGAGGGTCTGTTTGATTGGCTGTA
Organism: Oncorhynchus masou masou; assembly: GCF_036934945.1. NCBI lineage: Eukaryota > Metazoa > Chordata > Actinopteri > Salmoniformes > Salmonidae > Oncorhynchus > Oncorhynchus masou. The sequence goes on from NC_088224.1 coordinate 11,141,546, forward strand.
CTACTGTATAAACATCAGGAGGGTCTGTTTGATTGGCTGTTCTACTGTATAAACATCAGGAGGGTCTGTTTGATTGGCTGTTCTACTGGTTAATAGCAAGTGGCTTAGTCTGTTTTGTATTGGAGCTGGAATGTGAGGAGAAGTCAGAAACGATGCCAACTTTCCCAGCTGCGTAAACTCATCACACTGGTTCCGAGCCACATTGTGTTATGTTGTATGTAGCCTAATAAAACCACTGCATATTTAGACAAAATCATCTCAATAAGTTAAAATATTGTGGTGGCTCGTTGAATTATTAACAAGCCTGTATTTTCCAGATACAAAAGCATCCATTTAGAGTGAGTCAGGCTGGTGTACTAATTACTACTGCTCTCTACTTCCCCTAATGCTGCCCCAGCCCTTCTGCCATGTTTCATTATGACTTTGAGTAAGTCTCAAATTTTTACTTCCTGCTTCCTGTGGTGATACATGCTGGCTGTGTCCCAAATGGCACCCTATTCCCTATATAGTGCACTGCCTTTGACCAGATCTCTTTTGACCCATAGGGCTCTGGTCAAAAGTAGTGCACTATGTCAGGAATAGGGTGCCATTTGGGGGGGGACTACCCCTGCCTTCTCTGACCACATCCTGACGTTCCCACTCTCTCTCTCCCTCAGCTCTCCATCTGCTTCTGTCACGGTTAATGTGTCATCATAGAAAATCTATCATTACTACATGTCCAAATCTTTGTTTATATCCCAATTGGCATCCTATTCCCTATTTAGTGCACTACTTTTGATCAGGGCCCATATAGGAAATAGGTGGCCATTTGGGGACGCACACTTTATTTCTCAAATAATGCATTGTATCTAATAAAGTATTTGCACCTAGCTTCTGTAGACTCGACGCTAGATTCTGTAGTGTTTTGAGTCATAGGGGCATAAACACTACTTTAGAAGCTCAGTTTATTTCTTGACCCTGGTTTCATTCCATAAAGGTCCTGTTCCCTTAATCAAGTTATGAAAAATTCTGCTCTTCCTGCCAAAATGAGCTCACAGGTTGAGTAAAAACCCACATCTTTCAGCACATCCCAGGCTTTCATATGGTTCTTTAGTTGTCTCCTTGTGTGTTGCTTGGTCTCTTAGCTTGAGTAACTGTAGTGGTGCTTGTTGTCTCCATGGTTACTTGTGTTGTATTTAGTGAAACCTGAAAGACCTGTCGTAACTCTTGCTTTTTTTTTTTTTTTTTTTAGATTCGACATGAAGGTGAACAAAAAACCCAGAGCGGTAAGCTATTGGAATGTTATGTTGTCTTGAGCTTCCAATAAACCAATATGTGATTTAGAAATATATTTAAAAAAAAAAATGTTTTTAATTCTGTCGTCGACGTTATTGTTGTTCCACAGGACTATTCAACTTGATGAATGGGGATGTTAAGCACTTCAGACCAGAACTGGCCACACAGGAGAAGTCTTCAGTGAAGCAGAGAATCACTTCTCTGGGCTTTGTGAACTTTATATGCCTTATGTTAACTGACTTGGTTTCTGCTTTGTGTATATTGCATGAAATGTTGTCCCTCCCCACCTGCAACTAGAAATATTTGTGTTTCATGATTTTCCTGCAGAAAAGTACAAGGTGTGTAATTGCATGTTACTCAATACCCAGCTGGGGTTATTGTATAGTGTTGAACATTCTATGTTTATCATGTAACTTCACATTTTCCTCTGCTCTTCTTGTGACAAAAATAACAAGATTATATTTGTCGTTGTGTGGGTTTGTTAGCTCTAGAATATCCCAACTTCTGTTTTTTTGTTTTTGTTTTGTTTAGCATAAAATTGTAATAAAACATTGAAATTATAAATATTACTATATATAGTTTATGGTAAAAATCTAAATTTGTGAAGTTCTTGCCCACCAGGAGCATTGATAATGACTTGCTGTTAATCAAAATGTCATCTCTGTCTTTACTCTGCACTCTTCAGTGATCATATAGCAGGGGAATCAATAGGGAAGCTAGTTTATGACCAACAGGCCAACATCTGTGTCTGACGGCATCTACTGTCTGGTTTCATTGTGGCTTCTTCATGGCCCTGTTACCTGCCACGGTGCTCAGATGAGTCTCTGTCTCTCTCTCTCTCTCTGTCTCTCTCTCTGTCTCTCTCTCTGTCTGTCTCTCTGTCTGTCTCTTTGTCTCTCTCTTATTGTCTGAGTCTCAAATAGCTCCCTATTCCATTTATACGACACTACGTTTGATTGGTGAAGTTTCAGTGAGTTCATGGAAATTGTTTTAGTACTGTGTTCACCTTCAAACAGCTTTATTCTGACTCCCAAGTACGATTAAAATAACTCTGTTTACGCACAAAGATATGAAGTCATTATGACATTCCTACAGTGACCGTTTCAGAGATTTGAGTTTGATTTCTGAGCAGTGGCAGTTAAAGTGAACCAGGGGGCAACAGGCTGACAACACATGACCCATGCCATGTTGGGGAACAGTGTACTATATGCAGTTTAACTAGTAATTGAACTACATTTTACAGTAGGTTGGTGGTACTTGAACAAAATTCAAATCTTGGTACTGTTTTCAGTAGGTAACTTGTTTTGTTTGTTGTGTAGCTAACTACTGGAACTACACACTTTTGCAAAAGGAAAATAAAATGTGGTTGAAGTAGGCAATCATTTATTTTTCGGCATCATACCTGCGTAATTCTCACTTGAAACGTTGTATTGTGTTTAATAGGCTAAATTACACCTGTTGTTAACGTTTGATCCTAGTGCGATCTGTTCTTGGAATTTGTAGTCTTGACATTTTTAAGATATCGATATACTTTTTCACAAAGTAGTTTGGATGTAGTGAACTACTTTTTCAAAGCAACTTTAAGTAAACTAAATTTTTCTTAAGGGTATGTAAATGTTAGCTTGGAAATCTATATTTTAAAAGTAGCTTCTCCAACACTGGTCCCATGCTATTTCTAGAATGTTCCCTGTGTACGACCAGTACTGATCGGATGTGTACTATTGAAATAGTTTGGTGAATACATCAATCTGGATGATAACAATATAGTATTAGGTCTATTTAAAGTAGAAATGCTTATTAGTGAATACTTTATTGTCAGTATGCAATACCACATTCCTCCACTCTACTTCACAATGCGTGTTTGACAGTTTTATTTTTTTATTTTACTAGGCAAGTCAGTTAAGAACAAATTCTTATTTTCAATGACGGCCTAGGAACAGTGGGTTAACTGCCTGTTCAGGGGCAGAACGACAGATTTGTACCTTGTCAGCTCGGGGATTCAAACTTGCAACCTTTCGGTTACTAGTCCAATGCTCTAACCACTAGGCTACCCTGCCAGTACTCAAAGCATTGCCTTACATGTCTTTCAACCACAGGCTTTCCCGTATCATAAACAAAGTCCTACTCGCAGTCTGACTACTAGGACTATGAGTCATAAGTGGGTTGTTAAATCTGCCATCAATCTATCAAATGCACGGTTTATGCTGTTCTTTAATTCTCTGCAAGGCCAAAGATCCTCAGATGCATAGGGTGTTTGTCCTCCAAACCTATATTCTGCCATGCCGACAGTATGATGTCCCCAAGGCACACTTAAAGACCTTTACGACCCAAGCTTTTGGGCTTGGCTCATGGATATTCGTGCACATCCCAAATGGCACCCGATTCCCTATTTAGTACACTACTATAGCACCCTATTCCCTATTTAGAGCACTACTTTTGATCAGGACACATGGGCTCTGGTTAAAAGTAGTGCACTATATAGGGAATAGGGTGCCATTTGGGATACACATTGTATCTCCTCGGTAGTATTTAGAAGAGGTCATCCACTTTAAAAATCACACACCTCTCAGTTCTGTTATGGGCAGTACAGCAAAGGTTAGTCAGAACACTGACCTATTAATGATGTAGTGACTAGGACGTTAGTAACAGACCGTGTGTGTCTCCAATGGCACCCTATAACCTAAAGTACTACTTTTGACCAAAGCACTATTGGCCCTGGTCAAAAGCTGTGCACTATACAGGAGAGAGAGGGTGCCATTTGGGATGCAGTCTGAATGGTTCCAAGCATCATCTCACTGGAGAAACCCTGGCAAAGCCAAACTTCTGACAAGCAAGATGGAGAGGCTCTCTGGAATTACTCAATCTCTGTTTCACGCTGTTCTCTTGCCACACATTTTACAGTCACATTTCATTTGGAATGTACTTTAGAATTATATTTTATTTGTCCTCTCGTTGATGCTACTTGCCACAGTTAGGCCTACCACTCCCCTTGGATTTGGGTGTTGTTGTTGATGTGTGGAGGGATTTATGTCATAAAGATTTGGGGTTTTCTCTAACAAATTGTATCCTCTAGCTTTTACCCCAATCATAATCACTCGTAAAGAATAATGTTGCATTTTAAATGACATACTTCTTTCCATTCTCTACTAAACCAGTGTCTCCCCTCCCTGTCTCCTCCCATGTCTATTGCCATGGCATCTGACATGAGCAGCTTGTGATTAGAGCAAGTCACATTTCAGTCCATGATTCAGTCGTGTGTCATACTGTAGGTACAAAAGTTACTCAGTTCTACTGTAGCAATATGATCTGGCAGCTGTTTACTGTAGCAATATGATCTGGCAGCTGTTTACTGTAGCAATATGATCTGGCAGCTGTTTACTGTAGCAATATGATCTGGCAGCTGTTTACTGTAGCAATATGATCTGGCAGCTGTTTACTGTAGCAATATGATCTGGCAGCTGTTTACTGTAGCAATATGATCTGGCAGCTGTTTACTGTAGCAATATGATCTGGCAGCTGTTTACTGTAGCAATATGATCTGGCAGCTGTTTACTGTAGCAATATGATCTGGCGGCTGTTTACTGTAGCAATATGATCTGGCAGCTGTTTACTGTAGCAATATGATCTGGCAGCTGTTTACTGTAGCAATATGATCTGGCGGCTGTTTACTGTAGCAATATGATCTGGCAGCTGTTTACTGTAGCAATATTATCTGGCGCTTGTTTACTGTAGCAATATGATCTGGCGGTTGTTTACTGTAGCAATATGATCTGGCAGCTGTTTACTGTAGCAATATGATCTGGCGGTTGTTTACTGTAGCAATATGATCTGGCGGTTGTTTACTGTAGCAATATGATCTGGCAGCTGTTTACTGTAGCAATATGATCTGGCAGCTGTTTACTGTAGCAATATGATCTGGCAGCTGTTTACTGTAGCAATATGATCTGGCAGCTGTTTACTGTAGAAATTTTGATCTGGCGGCTGTTTACTGTAGCAATATGATCTGGCAGCTGTTTACTGTAGCAATATGATCTGGCAGCTGTTTACTGTAGCAATATGATCTGGCAGCTGTTTACTGTAGCAATATTATCTGGCGGCTGTTTACTGTAGCAATATGATCTGGCAGCTGTTTACTGTAGCAATATGATCTGGCAGCTGTTTACTGTAGCAATATGATCTGGCGGCTGTTTACTGTAGCAATATGATCTGGCAGCTGTTTACTGTAGCAATATGATCTGGCGGCTGTTTACTGTAGCAATATGATCTGGCAGCTGTTTACTGCTACATAAAAAAAATACATTCTGATCTGATCAATGGATTGTGTAAATGAGCTTGAAAAATACACATGTACTACATGGTCAGGGACAATTGTATTTAGATTCCAGACAGTTCAGGAAATTGAAGAATCCTGATGGAAATTCTGAGACTGAAATTGTCCTGGAACTAATGGCTTCCTCCAAGTGGCACTAAGTTGTATAATTGGGTCTAGTAGTGTACTCTCCCATGACAAACTTAACATAAGTGTTAGCCAAATGAAGTAGCTGGCCAGCGTGCACTTGAGATTTGATTCTGTGCTGTGAGGTTAATTCCAGTAGCCTACAGCATATTGTGCTGTATCCTGTTATAGACCCAGTGTATCATGTTAGGCCTGTATCTCAGTGATGTGAGGCCTGTATCACAGTGATGTGAGGCATGTATCTCAGTGATGTGAGGCCTGTATCACAGTGATGTGAGGCCTGTATCTCAGTGATGTGAGGCCTGTATCACAGTGATGTGAGGCCTGTATCTCAGTGATATGAGGCCTGTATCTCAGTGATGTAATGGCCTGTATCTCAGTGATGTAATGGCCTGTATCTCAGTGATGTGAGGCCTGTATCTCAGTAATGTGAGGCCTGTATCTCAGTGATGTGAGGCCTGTATCTCAGTGATGTGAGGCCTGTATCTCAGTGATGTGAGGCCTGTATCTCAGTGATGTGAGGCCTGTATCACAGTGATGTGAGGCCTGTATCTCAGTGATGTGAGGCCTGTATCACAGTGATGTGAGGCCTGTATCTCAGTGATATGAGGCCTGTATCTCAGTGATGTGAGGCCTGTATCTCAGTGATGTAATGGCCTGTATCTCAGTGATGTAATGGCCTGTATCTCAGTGATGTGAGGCCTGTATCTCAGTGATGTGAGGCCTGTATCTCAGTGATGTGAGGCCTGTATCTCAGTGATGTGAGGCCTGTATCTCAGTGATGTGAGGCCTGTATCTCAGTGATGTAATGGCCTGTATCTCAGTGATGTAATGGCCTGTATCTCAGTGATGTGAGGCCTGTATCTCAGTAATGTGAGGCCTGTATCTCAGTAATGTGAGGCCTGTATCACAGTGATGTGAGGCCTGTATCTCAGTGATGTAATGGCCTGTATCACAGTGATGTGAGGCCTGTATCTCAGTGATGTGAGGCCTGTATCTCAGTGATGTGAGGCCTGTATCACAGTGATGTGAGGCCTGTATCTCAGTGATGTGAGGCCTGTATCTCAGTGATGTAATGGCCTGTATCTCAGTGATGTGAGGCCTGTATCTCAGTGATGTGAGGCCTGTATCTCAGTGATGTAATGGCCTGTATCTCAGTGATGTGAGGCCTGTATCTCAGTGATGTAATGGCCTGTATCTCAGTGATGTGAGGCCTGTATCTCAGTGATGTAATGGCCTGTATCTCAGTGATGTGAGGCCTGTATCTCAGTGATGTAATGGCCTGTATCCCAGTGATATGAGGCCTGTATCTCAGTGATGTGATGGCCTGTAATCTCAGTGATGTGAGGCCTGTATCTCAGTAATGTGAGGCCTGTATCTCAGTGATGTGAGGCCTGTATCTCAGTAATGTGAGGCTTGTATCTCAGTGATGTGAGGCCTGTATCTCAGTGATGTAATGGCCTGTATCTCAGTGATGTGAGGCCTGTATCTCAGTGATGTAATGGCCTGTATCTCAGTGATGTGAGGCCTGTATCTCAGTGATGTAATGGCCTGTATCTCAGTGATGTGAGGCCTGTATCTCAGTGATGTAATGGCCTGTATCTCAGTGATGTGAGGCCTGTATCTCAGTGATGTGAGGCCTGTATCACAGTGATGTGAGGCCTGTATCTCAGTGATGTGAGGCCTGTATCTCAGTGATGTGAGGCCTGTATCACAGTGATGTGAGGCCTGTATCTCAGTAATGTGAGGCCTGTATCTCAGTGATGTGAGGCCTGTATCTCAGTAATGTGAGGCTTGTATCTCAGTGATGTGAGGCCTGTATCTCAGTGTTGTAATGGCCTGTATCTCAGTGATGTGATGGCCTGTGGGTGGTGATTTGTTTTGCAGCTGCCACCAGCAGAACTCTGTTGACTAGACATGCATCCCAAATGGCATCCTATTTCCTATACATTCCCTATAAAGTAGTGCGGTATATTGGGAATAGGGAGCCATATGGGATACATAGTAGTCTTCAATGGGGCCTGTTCACTGCTAGTCCCCAGTGCCAGATCTGATGCACAGATCTCAGTGGGTTGTGTGGCCCTGGCTGATAGTCCTTGTGGGACCAAACAGGGTCAGCCGTGTTCCAGGAGAAGTCATGGGAAAAGCTACATATAAAAACAACAGTGCCCTTGATTTAATAGATAGGCTTTTGTGTTCGCAGTTGGTGTTTCTAATATGGGTCCAAATGCATTATGGGAACAAATCAGTTTTGAATGAGAGTTGCATGATCTATGACACTGTTATGATCCACTGCTAAGACACCTGCGAATGATGCTATGCGTACGTATGGCTGGGACTATACAACGCGCCTCAGATTGAATCCCCACCTAAATCCTGATTATCTGTCCCCCCCATTTTTGACCGATGCGTATACACTGCATTAATCTGGGTGCTGATACTGGTCTGCTGGTCCCAGAGGGTGTATCCTCAAGCCCTTGTGAGGTCATAGGTTATAGCCCCTCACTTACTGTGAACCATAGTTTAATTTACTACAGACACACGGCTGCCGATCCTGTTATTAATGTGTGAACAGTGTTGTGTTTTGCTATTGACCCCAGTGACCAACAGATCTCATTTCAAAGAGATTATCCGGTACATTTGTACTGTGTCTTCGGAAAGTATTCAGACCCCTTGACTTTTTTACTCAAATACCACATTTACATACGTTTTCAGACTCTTTACTCAGTACTTTTTTGAATAACTTTTTTGCAGCGATTACAGCCTTGAGTCGTCTTCTTGGGTATGACACTACAAGCTTGGCACACGTGTATTTGGGGAGTTTCTCCCATTCTTCTCTGCAGATCCTCTCAAGCTCTATCCGGTTGGATGGTGAGCGTCGCTGGGCTTCTATTTTCAGGTCTCTCCAGAGATGTTCGATCGGGTTCAAGTCCAGGCTCTGGTTGAGCCACTCAAGGACATTCAGAAATGTCCCGAAGCCACTCCTGCGTTGTCTTAGCAGTGTGCTTAGGATCGTTGTCCTGGTGGAAGGTGAACCTTCCCCCAGTCTGAGGTCCTGAGCGCTCTGGAGAATGTTTTAATCAAGGATCTCTCTGTACTTTGCTCCGTTCATCTTTCCCTCAATCCTGACTAATCTCCCAGTCCCTGCCACTGAAAAACATCCGCACAGCATGATGCTGCCACCACCATGCTTCACCGTAGGGATGGTGCCAGGTTTCCTCCAGACGTGATGTTTGGCATTCAGGCCAAAGAGTTGAATCTTGGTTTCATCAGACCAGAGAATCTTGTTTCTCATGGTCTGAGAGTCCTTTTGGTGACTTTTGGCAAACTCCAAGCAGGCTGTCATGTGCCTTTTACTGAAGAGTGGTCTCCGTCTGGCCCCTCTATCATAAAGGCCTGATTGGTGGAGTGCTGCAGAGACGGTTGTCCTTCTGGAAGGACACCTTCCTGACCAAGGCCCTTCTCCCCCAATTGCTCAGTTTGGCTGGGCAGCCAGCTCTAGGAAGAGTCTTGGTTGTTCCAAACTTCTTCTATTTAAGAATGATGGAGGACCGTTAATGCTGCAGACATTTTTTATTTTTTATACCCTTCCCTAGATCAATTAATTGATGTGTAGATCACAATCCTGTCTCGGAGCTCTACGGACAATTCCTTTGACCTCATGGCTTGGTTTTTGCTCGGACATGCACTGTCATATGTGGGACCTTATATAGATAAAGTCGGTGCCTTTTCAAATCATGTCCAATCAATTGAATTTACCACAGGTGAACTCCAATCAAGTTATAGAAACATCTCAAGGATGATCAATGGGAACAGAATGCACCTGAGCTCAATTTCGAGTCTCATAGCAGGGTCTGAATACTTATGTAAATAAGTTATTTCTGTTTTATATTTTTAATACATTTGCAAAAATTTCAAAAAACCTGTTTTCAGTTTGTCATTATCGGGTATTTTGTGTAGATTGATGAGGAACATTTAAAAAAAAAAAATAGAATAAGGGTGTAATGTAACAAAATGTGGAAAGGGGGAAGGGGTCTGAATAGTTTACAAATGCCCTGTATGTGCAGATATGTGCACCACGTCATCGCTTTCTCTCTCTGCCCTGCTGTGGGTGCATCATGTGCATCTTGCTAGCTGTCACTCATATGGCAATGGGTTGAAGCTCATTGGTTGAACTTAAATTGCTAGGGGGCTGGTCCAAGTGTGGGAAAAGTTTGGGAAAATGGCACAGCACATCTTCCATAAGCAGGAGGTTTTAAAAGTTCCGGAGCATGTCTTCAACTGTTCTCTATGTACTTTTCTAAGGTACAAATGGAGAGTATGGGCTTTTCCATAGCGCCTTACAGTTTCCATAATGCCAAGGCTTTAGCAAGTAACTTATTTTGTGATAGAAATCCAAAACAATGGGTGTAAATATAGAGCCTGTTATGGAGTTTGAGGAAAATTACATTCCAGACTAAATAAAGATTCAATCAGCCTTCTGGGACAGTTTGCCTTTGTCCTCTGCTACAAAGCCTTTGTGTTGGTCTGCCTGAACCTTCACTGGATTCCAGGGAGTGGGCACTGGATTCCAGGGAGTGGGCACTGGATTCCAGGGAGTGGGCACTGGATTCCAGGGAGTGGGCACTGGATTCCAGGGAGCACTGGATTCCAGGGAGTGGGCACTGGATTCCAGGGAGTGGGCACTGGATTCCAGGGAGTGGGCACTGGATACCAGGGAGTGGGCACTGGATTCCAGGGAGTGGGCACTGGATTCCAGGGAGTGGGCACTGGATTCCAGGGAGTGGGCACTGGATTCCAGGGAGTGGGCACTGGATTCCAGGGAGTGGGCACTGGATTCCAGGGAGTGGGCACTGGATACCACCCTGGCCTGGCATCACATTGGCACCGCCACCCTGGCATGACCCTTGTAAAAATGATCCAATCTGTTCACACCGGGGGTTAAGTAAGGAAAGTATTCATGTGTAATGTACGCAGTAATCCAAAGGCTGTTCTCATTGGAAGACAACACACCTCAAAGAACCCTTACAAAGTGTTTATTTTGGCCCACCTTTACAAACAGTATTCTGACCCAATAGGGTTATTATTACAGTACATACTGGATTGGTCTAGAGTTGTAATATTACCGGTTACAATACAGCAAACAGAGGAAAGAAAGTGATAAAATAATACAAAGAAATATAATTGACTGTTTGATACTTTTTGATATAGCTGCAATAAAATACAGCTGTTATTAAGACACTATTTAGCTCAGACTGTGTGTGCATCATTAATGCCATATTTCAGCAGAGCTCAGGTCAGCTGCATTAATATGTAAGCTCCTTTAGGATACGAATAGTTAATGTATTCCTACAAGTGCTCTAGCGACTCCTGTGGCGGGCCGGGCGCATTGCACGTTGACACAGTCCCCAGGTGTACGGTGTTTCCTCCGACACATTGGTGCGGCTCGCTTCTGCGTTGTGGGCACTGTGTCAAGAAGCAGTGCGGCTTGGTTAGGTTGTGTTTCGGAGGACGCACGGCTCTCGACCTTCGTCTCTCTCAAGTCCGTAAGGGAGTTGCAGCGTTGAGACAAAACTGTAACTACCACTTGGATACCAAGAAATTGGGAAGAAAAAGGGGTAAAAAATATTTTGGGTAAAAAATAAGTGTTTACATTATAAATATATTTCAATGTGCTTTTTATGTTTGAAAATCAGTCTAACAACATAGACATACATGCAACACTGAAAAAAATGTGTATTATATATTTTAAGATATATACAGTATAGGTCAAAAGTTTGGACACACCCTACTCATTCAAGGGTTTTTCTTTATTTGTACTATTTTCTACATTGTAGAATAATAGTGAAGACATCAAAACTATGAAATAACACATATGGAATCATGTAGAAACCAAAAAAGTGTTAAACAAATCAAAATATATTTTATATTTGAGATTCTTCAAAGTATCCACCCTTTGCCTTGATGACAACTTTACACACTCTTGTCATTCTCTCAACCAGCTTCATGAGGTAGTCACCTGGAATGCATTTCAATTAACATGTGTGCCTTGCTAAAAGTTGTGGAATTTCTATTCTTCTTAATGCGTTTCAGCCAATCAGTTGTGCTGTGACAAGGTATGGGTGATATACAGAAAATAGCTGTCTCGCCCTGACCTTAGAGATCCTTTTTATGTCTCTATTTTGGTTTGGTCAGGGCGTGAGTTGGGGTGGGCATTCTGTTTTGTGTTCTATGTTTTCTTTTTCTGTGTGTTTGGCCGGGTGTGGGTCTCAATCAGAGGCAGCTGTCTATCGTTGTCTCTGATTGAGAACCATACTTCGGTAGCCTTTTTCCACCTGTGTTTTGTGGGTAGTTATTTTCTGTTTTGTGTGTCTGCACCAGACAGAACTGTTTCTTTTGTGCCGCGTTGTTATGTTTTGTTCTAGTGTTCAGTTTGATTAAAAATCATCAACGCGTACCACGCTGCACCTTGGTCCTCTCCTTCAAACAGCCGTTACAATAGCCCTACTTGGCAAAAGACCAAGTCCATATTATCGCAAGAACAGCTCAAATAAGCAAAGAGAAACAACAGTCTATCATTACTTTCAGACGTGGTCATTCAAACTTGGAAAATGTCAAGATATTTGAAAGTTTCATGTGCAGTCGCAAAAACCATCAAGGGCTATGATGAAACTGGCTCTCATGAGGACCGCTACAGGAAAGGAAGACCCAGAGTTAACTCTGCTCTATAGGATAAGTTCATTAGAGTTACCTGCCTCATAAATTGTAGCCCAATAAATGCTTCACGGAGTTCAAGTAATAGACACATCTCAAAATCAACTGTTCAGAGGAGACTGCGTGAATCAGGCCTTCATGGTCGAATTGCTGCAAAGAAATCACTGCTAAAGGACACCATTAACAAGAAAAGACGTGATTGGGCCAAGAAACACGAGCAATGGATATTAGACTGGTGGAAACCTGTCCTTTGGTCTGATGAGTCCAAATTTGAGATTTTTGTTTCCAACCGCCGTGTCTTTGTGAGACGCAGAGTAGCTGACCGGATGATCTCTGCATGTGTGGTTCCCACAGTGAAGCATGTAGGAGGAGGTGAGATGGTGCTTTGCTGGTGACCCTGTGTGTGATTTATTTAGAATTCAAGGCACACTTAACCAGCATGGCTACCACAGCATTCTGCAGCGATAGCATCCTGCATTATACTACGTTCTTTTGTTCCATTGACTACGTTGGAAGAGGATTTATGCCATTCCTGTTTTTATTAAAGAACTCTGTTTTCTGTTAAAACCGCGTTTGGGTCTTCACTCAAGTTCATAACAGAAGAATCAGACCAGAATGGACCCAGCGGCTCCGGACCCTTTTCACTCCGCCGTCGAGATCCAGGGAGCGTGCTAGGCAGACACGAGGAGGAATTGTCTGCTGCTCAACATGCCGTTGAGACCCTGGCCGTCCAAGTCTCCGACCTCACAAGACAGGTTCACCAACTCCACCTCGATCCACCGCCCACTTCCAGGGTTTCCGAGTCTCCGGAGCCCAGGATCAACAACCCGCCGTGTTACTCTGGGAGCCCACTGAGTGCCGCTCATTCCTCACTCAGTGTGATGTGGTGTTCTCTCTCCAGCCCAGCACCTACTCCAGGAGCGCAGCCCGCATCGCCTACGTCATTTCTCTCCTTACCGGACGGGCGCGTGAGTGGGGCACGGCAGTCTGGGAGGCGAGGCTGAGTGTATTAACCAGTATCAGGACTTTAAGGAGGAGATGATACGGGTTTTTGACCGTTCTGTTTTTTGGCGAGGAGGCTTCCAGGGCCCTGTCTTCCCTATGTCAGGGGAATAGATCCATAACGGATTATTCTATTGAGTTTCGCACTCTCGCTGCCTCTAGTGACTGGAACGAGCCGGCTTTGCTCGCTCGTTTTCTGGAGGGTCTCCACGTCGAGGTTAAGGATGAGATCCTCTCCCGGGAGGTTCCTTCCAGTCTGGACTCCTTAATAGCTCTCGCTATTCGCATAGAGCGACGGATTGATCTTGTCGCGAGCTCGTGGAAGGAGCTCACGTTCTCCGTTGCTTCCCCTCTCCACATCACTGCCACCTGCCGCATCACTGCCACCCTCCTCCGCCGGCTCGGATGCTGAGCCTATGCAGCTGGGGGTATTCGCATCTCGGCCAAGGAGAGGAACGGAGAATCACCAATCGCCTCTGTCTCTACTGCGGCTCCGCTGGTCATTTTGTCACCTCATGTCCAGTAAAAGCCAGAGCTCATCAGTAAGAGGAGGGCTACTGGTAGCGCAACTTCTCAGGCCTCTCCTTCTGGATCACGCACTACCTTTCCGGTCCATCTCCGCTGGCCCGGTTCATCTGCTTCCTGCAGTGCCTTGATAGACTCTGGGGCGGAGGGCTGTTTTATGGACGAGACCTGGGCTCGGGAACATGACATTCCTCTCAGACAGTTAGGGAGCCCAGGGCCTTGTTCGCTTTAGATGGTAGTTCTCTCCCCAAGATTCAGCGTGAGACGCTGCCTTTAACCCTCACTGTCTCTGGTAATCATAGCGAAACCATTTCTTTTTTAATTTTTCGTTCACCTTTTACACCTGTTGTTTTGGGTCATCCCTGGCTAGTGCGCCATAACCCTTCTATTAATTGGTCTAGTAATACTATCCTATCCTGGAATGTTTCTTGTCATGTGACCTGTTTAATGTCTGCTATCCCTCCTGTTTCCTCTGTCTCTTCTTCACAGGAGGAGCCTGGCGATTTGACAGGGGTGCCGGAGGAGTATCACGATCTGCGCACGGTGTTCAGTCGTTCCAAGGCCACTTCTCTCCTCCACACCGGTCGTATGACTGTAGTATTGATCTCCTTCCGGGAACTACTCCCCCGGGGTAGATTATACTCTCTGTCGGCTCCCGAACGTAAGGCTCTCGAGGATTATTTGTCGGTTTCGCTCGACGCGGTACCATAGTCTCCTCCTCCTCCTCTCCCGCCGGAGCGGGGTTTTGTTCAGAAGAAGGACGGGTCCCTGCGCCCATGCGTGGATTATCGAGGCTGAATGACATAACAGTTAAGAATCGTTATCCGCTTCCTCTTATGTCTTCAGCCTTCGAGATCCTGCAGGGAGCCAGGTTTTCACCAAATTGGACCTTCGTAACGCCTACCATCTCGTGCGCATCAGGGAGGGGACGAGTGGAAGACGGCGTTTAACACTCCGTTAGGGCACTTTGAATACCGGGTTCTTCCTTTCGGCCTCGTTAACGCTCCAGCTGTCTTTCAGGCACTAGTTAACGACGTCCTGAGAGACATGCTGAACATTTTTGTTTTCGTTTACATGGACGATATCCTGATTTTTTCACCGTCTCTCTCGATTCATGTTCAGCACGTGCGGCGCGTCCTCCAGCGCCTTTTGGAGAACTGTCTTTATGTGAAGGCTGAGAAGTGCACTTTTCATGCCGCCTCTGTCCCTTTTCTCGGTTCCGTTATTTCCGCTGAGGGCATTAAGATGGATCCCGCTAAGGTCCAGGCTGTCATTGATTGGCCCGTTCCTAAGTCACGCGTCGAGCTGCAGCGCTTTCTGGGCTTCGCTAATTTCTACCGTCGTTTCATCCGTAATTTCGGTCAGGTGGCAGCTCCTCTCACAGCCCTTACTTCTGTTAAGACGTGCTTTAAGTGGTCAGTTTCCGCCCAGGGAGCTTTTGATCTTCTTAAGAATCGTTTTACATCCGCACCTATTCTTGTTACACCTGACATCTCTAGACAGTTTGTTGTTGAGGTTGACGCGTCAGAGGTGGGCGTGGGAGCCATTCTTTCTCAGCGCTCTCTCTCTGACGGCAAGGTCCATCCTTGCGCGTTTTCTCTCATCGCTTATCGCCGTCAGAACGTAACTATGATGTTGGTAATCGCGAACTGCTCGCCATCCGCTTAGCCCCTAGGCGAATGGCGACAGTGGTTGGAGAGGCGACCGTTCCTTTTGTCGTTTGGACTGACCATAGGAACCTTGAGTACATCCGTTCAGCCAAGCGACTTAATGCGCGTCAGGCTCGTTGGGCTCTGTTTTTCGCTCGTTTCGAGTTTGTTATTTCTTATCGTCCGGGCTCAAAAAACACCAAACCTGATGCTTTATCTCGTCTCTTCAGTTCTTCTGAGGTCTCCACCGACCCGATGGGATTCTCCCTGAGGGGCGTGTTGTCGGGTTGACTGTCTGGGGAATTGAGAGGCAGGTAAAGCAAGCACTCGCTCACACTCCGTCGCCGCGAGCTTGTCCTAGGAACCTTCTGTTCGTTCCCGTTCCTACTCGTCCGGCCGTTCTTCAGTGGGCCCACTCTGCCAAGTTAGCCGGCCACCCCGGCGTTCGGGGTACGCTTCGCTTCCATTCGCCAGCGTTTCTGGTGGCCCACTCGGGAACGTGACGCGCGTCGATTTGTCGCCGCTTGTTCGGTCTGCGCGCAGACTAAATCTGGGAACTCTCCTCCTCCTGCCGGCCGTCTCAGACCGCTTCCCATTCCCTCTCGACCGTGGTCTCACATCGCTTTAGATTTTATCACCGGACTGCCTTCATCAGCAGGGAAGACAGTTATTCTTACGGTTGTCGATAGATTCTCTAAGGCGGCTCATTTCATTCCTCTCGATAAGCTCCCTTCTGCTAAGGAGACGGCTCAGATCATTATCGAGAATGTTTTCCCGGTTCATGGCCTTCCGTCTGGCGTCGTTTCCGACAGAGGTCCGCAGTTCACGTCTCAATTTTGGAGGGAGTTTTGCCGTTTGATTGGGGCTTCCGTCAGTCTCTCGTCCGGCTTTCATCCCCAGTCTAACGGTCAAGCCGAACGGGCCAATCAGACTGTTGGTCGCATTTTACGCAGTCTTTCTTTTCGTAACCCTGCGTCTTGGTCAGAACAGCAACCCTGGGCAGAGTACGCCCACAACTCGCTTCCCTCGTCTGCTACCGGTCTATCCCCTTTTCAGTGTAGCCTCGGGTACCAGCCTCCGCTGTTCTCATCTCAGCTCGCCGAGTCCTGCGTCCCCTCCGCTCAGGTTTTGTCCAGCGTTGCGGCGCACCTGGAAGGGGTCAGGTCGGCACTTTGCCGTAATAGGGCGCAGACTGTGAGGGCCGCTAATAAGCGTAGGACCAAGAGTCCTAGATATTGTTGCGGTCAGAGAGTATGGCTCTCCACTCAGAACCTTCCCCTTAAGACAGCTTCTCGCAAGTTGGCCCCGCGGTTCATTGGTCCGTTCCGTATTTCCCAGGTCATTAATCCTGTCGCTGTCGACTTCTTCTCCCCGCTATCTTCGTCGCGTTCACCCGGTCTTCCATGTCTCCTGTGTTAAGCCCGTTCTTCGCGCCCCGCTCGTCCCTCCCCCCATCCTTGTCGAGGCGCACCCATCTACAGGGTTCGTAAGATTTTGGACATGCGCCCTCGGGGCCGTGGTCATCAGTACCTAGTGGATTGGGAGGGGTACGGTCCTGAGGAGAGGAGTTGGGTTCCCTCTCGGGACGTGCTGGACCGTTCGCTGATCGATGATTTCCTCCGTTGCCGCCAGGTTTCCTCCTCGAGTGCGCCAGGAGCGCTCGGTGAGTGGGGGTACTGTCATGTCTTGTTATGTCTGTTCCTGTCCTTTCTCTTCATTCTCTCTCTCTGCTGGTCTTTTTAGGTTACCTTCTCTGTCTCTCATCCCTCAGCTGTTCTACATTTCCCCCTAACTAGCTCATTCTCTCTTTCCCCACCTGTTCTCTCTTCCCCCTCTGATTAGGTCTCTATTTCTTTCTCTGTTCCTGCTACTTTCAGTGTCTGATTCTTGTTTGTGTTTTTTGATGCCAGAAGCAAGCTGTCGTCTCGTTTGCTTCCACCTTGTCCTGTCCTGTCGGAGTCTGCATGGCAGGTGCATCCTGCATTATACTACGTTCTTTTGTTCCATTAACTACGTTGGAAGAGGATTTATGCCATTCCTGTTTTTTATTAAAGAACTCTGTTTTCTGTTAAAACCGCGTTTGGGTCTTCACTCAAGTTCATAACACCATCCCATCTGATTTGAGCTTAGTGGATAATCATTTGTTTTTCAACAGGACAATGACCCAAAACACACCTCCAGGCTGTGTAATGGCTATTTGACCAAGAAGGAGAGTGATGGAGTGCTGCATCAGATGACCTGGCCTCCACAATCACTCGACCTCAACCAATTGAGATGGTTTAGGATGAGTTGGACCGGAGAGTGAAGGAAAAGCAGCCAACAAGTGCTCAGCATATGTGGGAACTTCAAGACTGTTGGAAAATGGCACCCCAAATGGCACCCTATTTCCTCCTGTACTCCCTGTTCACCCACGACTGCGTGGCCACGCACGCCTCCAACTCAATCATCAAGTTTGCGGACGACACAACAGTGGTAGGCTTGATTACCAACAACGACGAGACGGCCTACAGGGAGGAGGTGAGGGCCCTCGGAGTGTGGTGTCAGGAAAATAACCTCACACTCAACGTCAACAAAACAGAGGAGATGATTGTGGACTTCAGGAAACAGCAGAGGAACACCCCCTATCCACATCGATGGAACAGTAGTGGAGAGAGTAGCAAGTTTTAAGTTCTCGGCATACATCACAGACAAACTGAATTGGTCCACTCACACAGACAGCATCGTGAAGAAGGCGCAGCAGCGCCTCTTCAACCTCAGGAGGCTGAAGAAATTCGGCTTGTCACCAAAAGCACTCACAAACTTCTACAGAGGCACAATCGATAGCATCCTGGCGGGCTGTATCACCGCCTGGTACGGCAACAGCTCCGCCCTCAACCGTAAGGCTCTCCAGAGGATAGTGAGGTCTGCACAACGCATCATCGGGGGCAAACTACCTGCCCTCCAGGACACCTACACCACCCGATGTTACAGGAAGGCCATAAAGATCATCAAGGACATCTACCACCCGAGCCACTGCCTGTTCACCCCGCTATCATCCAGAAGGCGAGGTCAGTACAGGTGCATCAAAGCTGGGACTGAGAGACTGAAAAACAGCTTCTATCTCAAGGCCATCAGACTGTTAAACAGCCACCACTAACATTGAGTGGCTGCTGCCTACTGACACTGCCTCAACTCCAGCCACTTTAATATTGGGAATTGATGGGAAATGTTGTAAATATATCACTAGCCACTTTAAACAATGCTACCTTATATAATGTTACTTACCCTACATTATTCATCTCATATGCATACGTATATACTGTACTCTATATCATCGACTGCATCCTTATGTAATACATGTATCACTAGCCACTTTAACTATGCCACTTTGTTTACATACTCATCTCACATGTATATACTGTACTCGATACCATCTACTGTATCTTGCCTATGCTGCTCTGTATCATCACTCATTCATATATCCTTATGTACATATTCTTTATCCCCTTACACTGTGTATAAGACAGTAGTTTAGGAATTGTTAGTTAGATTACTTGTTGGTTATTACTGCATTGTCGGAACTAGAAGCACAAGCATTTCGCTACACTCGCATTAACATCTGCTAACCATGTGTATGTGACAAATAAAATGTGATTTGATTTGAAAAGCATTCCTCATGAAGCTGGTTGAGAGAATGCCAAGAGTGTGCAATGCTGTCATCAAGGAAAAGGGTGGCAACTTTGAAGAATCTCAAATATTAAATATTTTGATTTGTTTATTCCATCTCTGTGTTATTTCATAGTTTTGATGTCTTCACTATTATTCTACAATGTATAAAATAGTATAAAAATAAGGAAAAACCCTTGAATGAGTAGGTCGACAAAAGTTTGACTGGTACTGTATATATTTAGGGTGATGTAGTATTAAATATAGGTTGATGTTTAGAGGCTCTCTTAAATGTACGATAGGTGGTCATGTCACCGCTGTGTGTTACAAACGGGATATAGCTATAACTGTACATTTGTGATTGGTCAAGCACAGTTGAAGGACAGAGAAAGTGATTCTCATTGGTCTTCTTGGTCGTTGTTGCAGTCTCCACAAAGGATCTGGTCCCGGTCAGGAAGAAGCGGACCCAACCAGAGAGACAGAGCAGTGGGAGCACTTGAAGCAGGGCTGGTGCCACTGCCGATCCTGGAAAGAAATGTACTTCCCCTCGCCAAACCCTGGAGGAATAAAACACGTAGCATGTATAGTAGCATACGAGTCGTCCCAAATGGCACCCTATTTCCAATATAGTGCACTACTTTTGACCAGCGTCCTTTGGGCCCTGGTCAAAAGTAGTGCACTACAAAGGAATAGGATGCCATGTGGGATGTAGCCTATGTCTACCACCTGGATTGACAGGTGTGCAGTAAGAAATGATTTTCTGAACATTAAGGCATGTGGGTAATTCTATGGTTGGCTGTAATATCAGCATTGAACATCCACCAGTTCTCTGTGTTCAGTTGAAACACTGGCATTCTAAACAGCCACAGGCTCTACCAGTATATTTCCAGTATGTCTGTGCTCTGGCATGCAGGGCGTCTGGGCTGGGCTGGTACTTAGTGCCACAGTGTAAGTGCAGTATGTAGGAATAGGGTGCCATTTGAGTGTTTCAAATCAACCCATATTATCTAGTGAAATGGAAAGACATGACCTGTGATGGGCGAGTTACAGGAGGCACACTTCTGTGCGTAGAGGCTGCTGAAGCACTTGACGCAGTAGGGCGTGTCTCCCTGGGAGGTGAAGGGCTGGCCCGCCAGTGGGCTCTTACAGCCGTTACACACCAAACACTCCTTGTGCCACGTCTCATCTTTGTAGCTGACGCCTCCTGTCGCCAGCACCTATGCAGGATACATACCCATCAACCTTACTGACTTGATCTGACAAAGTGGTTTCACAAGAAACCGATCTACTACCGTGAGAACGTCAATAACAGTGACAGGAGAGGATAATGTTGATTCGAGGAGACCCTGGTTCACCTTTTGCAGAGGCTGCATCGCGGGGTGAACCTGCCCTCGTAGCAGGGTACACAGTAGTAGTCGTCTTTGTCGGGGATGAAGGACTGGCCACCGATGGGCTTCTCACAGCCATGGCACACAAAGCAGTCCTCGTGCCACGCAGAGCCCCCATACTCCAACTTCTTTGAGCCTGCCAGAGGGGAGAAGGAGAGAGAGGAGAGACTGAGACAGAGATTGAGACTGAGACAGAGACTGAGACGGACAGAGATTGAGACAGAGACTGAGACGGACAGAGATTGAGACAGAGACTGAGATTGAGACTGAGACAGAGACTGAGACGGACAGAGATTGAGACTGAGACAGAGATTGAGACAGATATTGAGACAGAGACTGAGACAGAGACAGAGACTGAGATTGAGACAGATATTGAGAGAGATAGAGACAGATATTGAGACAGAGACAGAGACAGAGACTGAGACTGAGATTGAGATTGAGATTGAGACTGAGATCGAGACAGAGACATTTATTGAGACTGAGACAGAGACAGACAGATTGAGACTGAGATTGAGACTGAGATTGAGGCTGAGATTGAGACTGAGATTGAGACAGAGACATTTATTGAGACAGAGACAGACTGAGATTGAGACAGACATAGATTGAGACTGAGATTGAGAGATAGATTGAGACTGAGATTGAGACAGATTGAGACTGAGACAGACAGATTGAGACTGAGACAGAGATTGAGACAGAGATTGAGACATAGATTGAGACTGAGACAGAGACAGACTGAGACAGAGACAGACTGAGATTGAGATAGACATAGATTGAGACTGAGATTGAGACAGACAGAGACTGAGACAGAGATTGAGACAGACAGAAATTGAGACTGAGATTGAGACACAGACAGAGACAGACTAAGACAGAGACAGACTGAGATTGAGACAGACATAGATTGAGACTGCGATTGAGACAGACAGAGACTGAGACAGACAGACAGAGACTGAGACAGAGATTGAGACACAGACAGAGACAGACTAAAACAGAGACAGACTAAGACAGAGACAGACTGAGATTGAGACAGACATAGATTGAGACTGAGATTGAGACAGACAGAGATTGAGACTGAGATTGAGACTGAGACAGACAGACAGACTGAGACTGAGACAGAGATTGAGACAGACAGAGATTGAGACTGAGATTGAGACATAGATTGAGACACAGACAGGTTTGGTATAATTCACTCTGTCTGCAAGAGTCATCACCTGTGAAGTCATGGCAACTACCGGTTTGTGTGCCATGTCAGCCAATTGAGTTCTGGGTTAGAATGTCAAACCTCAGTATGCGTAATGTCCTAGTTCTGACACCTACTGCTACAGCTGGTTGTGATTGAGGACCTTACTACTGATAAATGTGTTTGTTTTTTATGACTGTGGTTTTCTTTCTGCTTGCATTTTGGATTTATATTATGACGTGTATATTTTGTATTTTTTTGTTGAAATTCAGGGCTCATATACTTTGTTCTAAATATGACTATCTGACAAAATCAAGGTTAAATAAAGGTAATATTTGCTGTAACACCACCCAGTCTAACCTGCTGTAACACCATCCAGTCTGACTTGCTATAACACCATCCAGTCTGACTTGCTATAACACCATCCAGTCTGACTTGCTATAACACCATCCAGTCTAACCTGCTGTAACACCATCCAGTCTGACTTGCTATAACACCATCCAGTCTGACTTGCTATAACACCACCCAGTCTAACCTGCTGTAACACCATCCAGTCTGACTTGCTATAACACCATCCAGTCTGACTTGCTGTAACACCACCCAGTCTAACCTGCTGTAACACCATCCAGTCTGACTTGCTATAACACCATCCAGTCTGACCTGCTATAACACCATACAGTCTGACCTGCTAAAACACCATCCAGTCTGACTTGCTGTAACACCACCCAGTCTAACCTGCTGTAACACCATCCAGTCTGACTTGCTATAACACCATCCAGTCTGACTTGCTATAACACCATCCAGTCTGACTTGCTGTAACACCACCCAGTCTAACCTGCTGTAACACCATCCAGTCTGACTTGCTATAACACCATCCAGTCTGACCTGCTGTAACACCATCCAGTCTGACCTGCTATAACACCATCCAGTCTGACTTGCTGTAACACCATCCAGTCTGACTTGCTATAACACCATCCAGTCTGACCTGCTATAACACCATCCAGTCTGACCTGCTATAACACCATCCAGTCTGACCTGCCGTAACACCATCCAGTCTGACTTGCCGTAACACCATCCAGTCTGACTTGCTATAACACCATCCAGTCTGACTTGCTATAACACCATACAGTCTGACCTGCTATAACACCATCCAGTCTGACCTGCTATAACACCATCCAGTCTGACTTGCTATAACACCATCCAGTCTGACCTGCTATAACACCATCCAGTCTGACCTGCTGTAACACCATCCAGTCTGACCTGCTGTAACACCATCCAGTCTAACCTGCTATAACACCATCCAGTCTGACCTGCTGTAACACCATCCAGTCTGACCTGCTATAACACCATCCAGTCTGGCCTGCTATAACACCATCCAGTCTGACCTGCTATAACACCATCCAGTCTGGCCTGCTATAACACCATCCAGTCTGACCTGCTATAACACCATCCAGTCTGGCCTGCTATAACACCATCCAGTCGACCTGCTATAACACCATCCAGTCTGACCTGCTATAACACCATCCAGTCTGACTTGCTATAACACCATCCAGTCTGACTTGCTATAACACCATCCAGTCTGACCTGCTATAACACCATCCAGTCTGACCTGCTATAACACCATCCAGACTGACCTGCTATAACACCATCCAGTCTGACCTGCTATAACACCATCCAGTCTGACCTGCTATAACACCATCCAGTCTGACTTGCTATAGCACCATCCAGTCTGACCTGTATATAACACCATCCAGTCTGACCTGCTATAACACCATCCAGTCTGACCTGCTATAACACCATCCAGTCTGACCTGCTATAACACCATCCAGTCTGACCTGCTGTAACACTATCCAGTCTGACCTGCTGTAACACCATCCAGTCTGACCTGCTATAACACCATCCAGTCTGACCTGCTATAACACCATCCAGTCTGACCTGCTATAACACCATCCAGTCTGACCTGCTATAACACCATCCAGTCTGACCTGCTATAACACCATCCAGTCTGACCTGCTATAACACCATCCAGTCTGACCTGCTATAACACCATCCAGTCTGACCTGCTATAACACCATCCAGTCTGACCTGCTATAACACCATCCAGTCTGACCTGCTATAACACCATCCAGTCTGACCTGCTATAACACCATCCAGTCTGACCTGCTATAACACCATCCAGTCTGACCTGCTATAACACCATCCAGTCTGACCTGCTATAACACCATCCAGTCTAACCTGCTGTAACACCATCCAGTCTGACCTGCTATAACACCATCCAGTCTGACCTGCTATAACACCATCCAGTCTGACCTGCTATAACACCATCCAGTCTGACCTGCTATAACACCATCCAGTCTGACCTGCTATAACACCATCCAGTCTGACCTGCTATAACACCATCCAGTCTGACCTGCTATAACACCATCCAGTCTGACCTGCTATAACACCATCCAGTCTGACCTGCTATAACACCATCCAGTCTGACCTGCTATAACACCATCCAGTCTGACCTGCTATAACACCATCCAGTCTGACCTGCTATAACACCATCCAGTCTAACCTGCTGTAACACCATCCAGTCTGACCTGCTATAACACCATCCAGTCTGACCTGCTATAACACCATCCAGTCTGACCTGCTATAACACCATCCAGTCTGACCTGCTATAACACCATCCAGTCTAACCTGCTGTAACACCATCCAGTCTGACCTGCTATAACACCATCCAGTCTGACCTGCTATAACACCATCCAGTCTGACCTGCTATAACACCATCCAGTCTGACCTGCTATAACACCATCCAAACATCCAGTGATATTATTTATACTTTATTCAAACTTCTGACTTTAAGTGTCCCCCACAAATAAACACTTCCTCCAAGTAGGTAATAAAAGTAGCCAAAATAAATAGCGAGCCATGCCTATGAAAATGAACATCACATCTCTTAATTATTGCCTTTTGTTTTACGAGCTTTGGGAACTGAAATGTGCGCGTGGGGAGGTCGGCCAGTGCAAATCGCAATTGGCTGCTTTTTTAAGGGGGGCGAGGAGGCAGTGTAGTGTTCAACTGCGGTAGACCATAGAAACAAGCCAAAACGACTACTCAGTGCTCAGTTGTACAGAAACGGTGGAGAAATAACCCCCAACCTGCCCTGTCCAGATTGAATCCCGTGTCATTTCCAGCCCTGCCCTGTCCAGCCCCTGCTGTTGGTGTAACACTGCCATGCCGTCACAAAGACCGTTGGGCCAGAAGTCAACAGAGAGGTACTTTCGGTCAAATGAGGAGACAATCACAATCACATCTAAGCTGTGTCACACCCAGCTCAACCACAAAAATACATTAGACTGCGTCCCAAATGGCACCCTATTCCCTACGTAGGGCACCACTTCAGACCAGGCCCATACGGCTATGCCTTCTGCGACTGCTTGTGAAAACTCTATGTCTTTACTTGCGTGACATTGACTGAGAGAGAGAGCTGCTTCGTCAAAAGTCATGACAGTGGTTAAACGCCTGTCAGTGATAGGTGTGAGAACAGTAGTTGAGTAATTGAGGCCAAAGCAGGCAATTTTTTATGCCACGGCAACTATGATGGATAGGTAACCAGGTCAGCGCAGTATAGCTCGGCTCAGCTCAGTAGGACGAAAGGGTGTTGTCTTGTATCCCCGCACGTTTTTGGGAGTTTCGATGTTTCTGCTACTCAAGGGAAGCAGTAGCAGGTGTGGGTACCTGGCATGACGGTCTTGTCGCAGGCCACACACTTGGACGAGAACTCATTGTGGTAGCAGTCGTTGCACAGCAGCGCCTCCTCCTGGCTGGTGAAGGGCTCGTCCGCCAGCGAGCGGTCACAGCGGTCACAACGGAAACAGTGTTCGTGGTAGTGCCTGTCCTCGTAGAACAGCTCCTGGAGAGGGAAAGGGAGAAAGGTCAGTACTGGTATTAACTGATGGGAAACTCAGCAGTAACATTTTGGCAGTTAAATGCAACAACACAACACATTATTTATAAAAAGCAAACTATTAATTTGTTTTCTTTAACACTATAAACAAATACTATAATTTGTTTACAAGCATGATAGCTGTACTTTGAGTTTATGGTTGATGCAGCTTGTTGGCCATTAGCCAATAAGCATTTCTCAATGAGTTCTAAGCATGTGAATGCATCCAACTGGTATTTGTGACTTTACAACTGGTAATTAACACCTTCCTACTTGATCATGAACACAGCATTATAATCCGTAAAATTGGGATTGAAAGACCATTCACACCAATTGTGGCTGATGGGCAGAGATATCGGAGGTTGGGCTCATTCTAATAGTTGGAATGAAATGATTTGAAAGGTATCAAACACATGGTAACCATTTTCATGTGGTCCATACCTTTCCAGATCTGTTAACAAGGAGCTAGATTAGATCTGATAACCAGGAGCTAGATTAGATCTGTTAACCAGGAGCTAGATTAGATCTGTTAACAAGGAGCTAGATTAGATCTGTTAACAAGGAGCTAGATTAGATCTGTTAACAAGGAGCTAGATTAGATCTGTTAACCAGGAGCTAGATTAGATCTGTTAACAAGGAGCTAGATTAGATCTGTTAACCAGGAGCTAGATCAGATCTGTTAACAAGGAGCTAGATTAGATCTGTTAACCAGGAGCTAGATTAGATCTGTTAACCAGGAGCTAGATCAGATCTGTTAACAAGGAGCTAGATTAGATCTGTTAACCAGGAGCTAGATTAGATCTGTTAACAAGGAGCTAGATTAGATCTGTTAACCAGGAGCTAGATCAGATCTGTTAACCAGGAGCTAGATCAGATCTGTTAACAAGGAGCTAGATTAACAAGAAACTAGATTAGATCTGATAACCAGGAGCTAGATTAGATCTGTTAACCAGGAGCTAGATTAGATCTGTTAACAAGGAGCTAGATTAGATCTGTTAACAAGGAGCTAGATTAGATCTGTTAACAAGGAGCTAGATTAGATCTGTTAACAAGGAGCTAGATTAGATCTGTTAACCAGGAGCTAGATCAGATCTGTTAACAAGGAGCTAGATTAGATCTGTTAACCAGGAGCTAGATTAGATCTGTTAACCAGGAGCTAGATCAGATCTGTTAACAAGGAGCTAGATTAGATCTGTTAACCAGGAGCTAGATTAGATCTGTTAACAAGGAGCTAGATTAGATCTGTTAACCAGGAGCTAGATCAGATCTGTTAACCAGGAGCTAGATCAGATCTGTTAACAAGGAGCTAGATTAACAAGAAACTAGATTAGATCTGATAACCAGGAGCTAGATTAGATCTGTTAACCAGGAGCTAGATTAGATCTGTTAACAAGGAGCTAGATTAGATCTGTTAACAAGGAGCTAGATTAGATCTGTTAACCAGGAGCTAGATCAGATCTGTTAACAAGGAGCTAGATTAGATCTGTTAACCAGGAGCTAGATCAGATCTGTTAACAAGGAGCTAGATTAGATCTGTTAACCAGGAGCTAGATTAGATCTGTTAACCAGGAGCTAGATCAGATCTGTTAACAAGGAGCTAGATTAGATCTGTTAACCAGGAGCTAGATCAGATCTGTTAACAAGGAGCTAGATTAGATCTGTTAACCAGGAGCTAGATCAGATCTGTTAACCAGGAGCTAGATCAGATCTGTTAACAAGGAGCTAGATTAGATCTGTTAACAAGGAGCTAGATTAGATCTGTTAACCAGGAGCTAGATCAGATCTGTTAACCAGGAGCTAGATCAGATCTGTTAACAAGGATTTGCTAGATTAGATCTGTTAACAAGGAGCTAGATTAGATCTGTTAACAAGGAGCTAGATTAGATCTGTTAACCAGGAGCTAGATCAGATCTGTTAACCAGGAGCTAGATTAGATCTGTTAACAAGGAGCTAGATTAGATCTGTTAACAAGGAGCTAGATCAGATCTGTTAACCAGGAGCTAGATTAGATCTGTTAACAAGGAGCTAGATTAGATCTGTTAACAAGGAGCTAGATTAGATCTGTTAACAAGGAGCTAGATTAGATCTGTTAACCAGGAGCTAGATTAGATCTGTTAACAAGGAGCTAGATTAGATCTGTTAACAAGGAGCTAGATCAGATCTGTTAACAAGGAGCTAGATTAACAAGAAGCTAGTTTAGATCTGATAACAAGGAGGTTTTAAGTAAATATTGAAACACCACCACTTTTGTTCCAGGTCAACCGTAGTGCAAGCGAACACTGTTAACACACATTGCATGATTAATGTCTCACATTATGTTCTGGGTGAAAACTATATATATAATCTATTAAATCTGACACACGCGTAGGTTTTACAGAACCACTACAGGGAATGGGACTGAGAAGGATGAGTGCTGTGAGTTGTGTGTGGAGGAGGATGAGGGCCAAAGCTAACAGAACCTTGATTTACTGCGAGCCCCTCCAAAGGGAGTCTATAACTCAGGGGTCACCCGTGCCCGTGGCGCCTAAGGGTGTTCCCTCCAGCCTTATGTTTTCATTTGACTCTAACTAAAAGGCCTTAATGTCTGGCTGGAGGAACTCAAAGGGGATTTGCAGACGTCTGGGTATTCGACAAAGAGCAGGAAAGTTATGTTTCCAAAACTCCATCTGCTCTTTGGAATCTTTAGAATCTTTGGAATCTTTATAATCTTTGGAATCTTTATAATCTTTAGAATCCACAAAAGATAACCACGAGGACAAGGACAAACACACACACACAAGTGAAAACCTCAGAAGAGACCGCACATACAGAAGTGTAGACAGACAACAGAAAACACCCACTAGCCACAAGTATACACACACACACACACACCCCCACACACACCCTTGTATATGCTTACCCGTGCGTTGTGTGCAATGAGCTCCTTGCATTCCTGACATGTGTTGGCATACAGGCGGTCATAGCAGGGGATGCAGTGGGAAACGTCCTCCACCTGAATGTATTTGCGTCCGTACAGGGACTCCTTGCACTCACCACAGTCAAAACGGTCACTCATGTTGTCTTATTTCTGATTCACCTCCTGAAGTCAAACATCACAACCACAGTGAAGGGTGTTAGCTGAGAGAAGGAGGAGAGGAGGACAGCGCTGTGAGCATGTGAGGGCGGAGGGAGTAAAGGAGAGGGGGCGATAGAGAGAGCAAGGGAGAGAGAGAGAGGGACAGAGGGGAAAGAGAGAGGGACGGAGGAGTGACATGTTGACCAGACCGAACATGCATGTTGATTTTGTCCCCCCACACCAGACGCGATCAGAACAAGTAGGTTGAAATATCAAAACAAACTATGAACCAATTATATTAATTTGAGGACAGGTCGATAAGCAAACATTTATGGCAATTTAGCTAGCTAGCTGAAATGCACAATATCCTATACTCCGGAAATGAATCCACAGGTAAATGGTAAACTGAGTTTTAGGAGATGGGAGTTAGAGAGAGAAAGAGAGAGAGAGAAAGAGGGCAAAGAAAGAGAAAGAGGGCAAATAGAGAAGTGAGAAGGAGAGAAAGAGGGAGAAAGATAGAGAGAGAGAGAGAGGAGAGAAAGAGAGAGAGAGAGAGAGAGAGAGGAAGGGCCAGGGCAGGAGAAAAGAGAGAGAGAGAGAGAGAGAGAGAGCGAGGGAGAAAAAGAAGGAGAGAGAGAGAGAGAGGAAGAGAGAGAGAGGGGAGAGAGAGAAAGAAGGAGAGGGAGGGGCCAGGAGAGAGAGAGAGAGAGAGAGAGAGAGAGAGAGGGGCCAGGAGAGAGAGAGAGAGAAGAGAGAGAGGGAGAGAGAGGCAAGGAGAGAAAGAGAGTGAGAAGGAGAGAGAAGGAAGGAGCGAGAGGCAAGGAGAAAGGAGAGAGGGGCCAGGAGAAGAGAGAGAGAGAGAGAGAGGGGCCAGGAGAGAGAGAGAGAGAGAGAGAGAGAGAGAGAGGGAAGGAGAGAGGCAAGGAGAGAAAGAGAGAGAGAGGGAAGGAGAGAGAGGAAGGAGCAGAGGCAAGGGAAAAGAGAGAGAGAGAAAGGGGAGAAAGAGAGAGGAGAGAAGGAAGGAGAGAGGAGAGAGAGAGAGAGACAGGAGAGAAGGAAGGAGAGAGAGAAAGAAGGAGAGAGGGGCCAGGAGAGAGAAGAGAGAGAGGAGAGGGCCAGGAGAGAGAGGGAAAATTAGAGAGGAGGAGAGAGGGGGGAGGAGAGAGAGAGAAAGAGAGGGAGAGCGAGAGAGGGAAGGAGGAGGGAAGGAAGGAGAGAGAGGAGAGCCAGCAGATACAGGGGAAAGAAAGAAGGAGAGAGCCAGCAGATACAGGGAAAATTATTGAGAATGAGTTAGAGAGGGGAGAGCGAGAGAGGGAAGGAGAGAGGAGAGAGATACAGGGGAAATGA
Organism: Oncorhynchus masou masou; assembly: GCF_036934945.1. Classification (NCBI taxonomy): domain Eukaryota; kingdom Metazoa; phylum Chordata; class Actinopteri; order Salmoniformes; family Salmonidae; genus Oncorhynchus; species Oncorhynchus masou. The sequence continues at coordinate 11,171,716 of NC_088224.1, forward strand.
GAATGAGTTAGAGAGGAGGAGAGAGAGAATAGAGAGAGAGAGAGAAAGAGAAATAGAGAGAGAGAGAAAGAGAGAGAGAAAGAGAGAGACAGCAGATACAGGGGAAATGAAGGCCTATTAACTTTTATTGCTCTCTGATTAGAGATGAAGATAGAGAATAGGTTTTAATGGGATTGAACTCTCACACACAATCTAGTAATGTTTGTTTTGTTATCAATAAGAAACCCATTTGGATCTGTGATTAACAGGAACCCTGAGAACATGAAAACAAATGATGCGGAGAGAGAGAGAGAGGGAGGGATATGCGTCAACAGCAACCTTGGGAAAATCCTCTGCATTTTCATTAACAGCATGACTCGTACATTTCCTCAGTGAAAACAATGTACTGAGCAAATGTCAAATTGGCTTTTTGCCAAATTACCGTACGACAGACCACGTATTCACCATGCCACTCTAAATGACAAACATACAAACCAAAACAAAGGCAAAATGGCACAAAGGCCTGCTATACAAATTGACGGAAAGTGGTGTTGGGGGAATAACATAACACATTATAAAATCCATGTACACAAACAACAAGTGTGTGGTTAAAATTGGCGAAAAACACACACATTTCTTTCCACAGGACCATGGGATGAGACAGGGAAGCAGCTTAAGCCCCACGCTCTTCAACATATATATATATAAACGAATTGGCGCGGGCACCAGAACAGTCTGCAGTATCCGGCCTCACCCTACTAGAATCCTCACCCTACTAGAATCCTCACCCTACTAGAATCCTCACCCTACTAGAATCCTCACCCTACTAGAATCCTCATCCTACTAGAATCCTCACCCTACTAGAACCCTCACCCTACTAGAATCCTCACCCTACTAGAATCCTCACCCTACTAGAATCCTCACCCTACTAGAATCCTCATCCTACTAGAATCCTCACCCTACTAGAATCCTCACCCTACTAGAATCCTCACCCTACTAGAATCCTCACCCTACTAGAATCCTCAACCTACTAGAATCCTCACCCTACTAGAATCCTCAACCTACTAGAATCTGATGTCAAATGTCTACTGTTTTCTGATGATCTGGTGCGTCTGTCACCAACCAAGGAGAGAATACAGCAGCACCTAGATATTCTGCACAGATTCTGTCAGACCTGAGTCCTGACAGACCTGGTCCCTGACAGACCTGAGTCCTGACAGATCTGGTCCCTGACAGACCTGGTCCCTGACAGACCTGGTCCCTGACAGACCTGGGCCCTGACAGACCTGGGCCCTGACAGTAAGTCTCAGTCAGACAAAAACAATTGTGTTCCAAAAAAGGTCCAGTTGCCAGGACCACAAATACAAATTCCATCTAGACACAATTGGCGTGGGCACTAGAGCACACAAAAAAACTATACATACCTCGGCCTAAACATCAGCACCACAGGTAACTTCCACTAAGCTTTGAACGATCTGAGAGACAAGGCAAGAAGGGCCTTTATGCCATCCAAAGAAACATAGAATTTGACATACCAACGAGGATCTGGCTAAATGGAATTATTTCACTATGGCCTATTTGTTGCCTACTCTTCTACATTTCCACTGTACACCGATTTCTTTATTGTGTTATTTGACTGTACGTTTGTTTATGTGTAATTCTGTTCTTGTCACACTTTTTGTCGCTTTATCTTGGCCAGGTCGCAGTTGTAAATGAGAACTTGTTCTCAACTGGCCTACCTGCTTAAATAAAGGTGAAATATATATATATATATTTTAATACTTGAATCAGTTATAGAACCCATTGCACTTTATGGTTGTGAGGTTTGGGGTCCGCTCACCATCCAAGTTTTTTTATTTTATGGGACAAACATCAAATTAAGACTCTGCATGCAGAGGTTTGCTAAAATATCCTCAGTGTACAACGTAAAACACCAAAATAATGCATGCAGAGCAGAATTAGCCGATACCCGCTAATGATCAAAATACAGAAAAGAGCCGTTAAATTATATAACCACCAAAAATAAAGTAAGTTCTATACCTTCCTTAACAAAGTCATCAGCTATAGAGAAATAAAAAGACCCCCAAAAGCAAGCAGGTCCAGGGGCTCTGTTCACAAACACAAACACACCCTACAGAGCCCCAGGACAGCAGCACAATTAGACACAATTAGACCCAACCAAACAAAAAGATAATTACTTGACACATTGGAAAGAATTAACAAAAAATAGAGAAAACTAGAATGCTATTTGATCCACAGAGAGTACACAGTGGCAGAATGGCAGGACTTCCACAGAAGTCGGTCCCTCTCCTTGTTCGGGCGACGTTCGGCGGTCGACGTCACCGGCCTTCTAGCCACCGCTGATCGACTTTTCATTTTCCATTTGTTTTGTCTTTGTCTTACACACCTGGTTTCACTCACCCAATTACCTGTTTAGTATTTAACCCTATGTTCCCCATGTTTGGTTGTGAGTGAATGTTTGTTGTATTTGTGGTCTGTATTGTGGGCTTGGATTTATCTTGTATTTTGATGACTTTGAGTAAAGTTACCTTTATTCACTCATCTCTGCTCTCCTGTGCCTGACTCCTCTGCACCAGCTGCACATAGACCCTTACACAGAATACCTGACCACTGTGACTGACCCAAACTTAAGGAAAGCTTTGACTATGTACAGACTCAGTGAGCATAGCCTTGCTATTGAGAAAGGCCGCCGAAGGCAGACCTGGCTCTCAAGAGAAGACAGGCTATGTGCTCACTGCCCACAAAATGAGGTGGAAACTGAAACGGAGAAGAGGTTGGATCTGTAGCTTTTCCTATGGAACAGGAAGTGCAGATAGGGTCCATTAGGATCCATATTGGCAACATTAGAAATGTCACCATATTCCCTTTAAAGTAGTTCACCGCAGGAATTACACGACTGCCAGAAGGTCTCAAGAGTTTAGGTATCACCGGCTCAAGGAAACAATGTCAGGAACATGGCATTGACAGAGACTAAAGGCAGACACAAATGTTTCTCTTGGAAGCCGTTTCGTTTATAATATTTTCCCTCTTTTCGGGGCAAAGAATACCCTTGAACTGCTTTCAGAATGTCAAAATAGTGTTGAGCGAGGAGGAGGAGGAGGAGGAGGAGGACGAGGAGGACGAGGAGGCGGAGGAGGAGGAGGAGGCGGAGGACGAGGAGGAGGAGGAGGAGGAGGAGGAGGAGGAGGAGGGAGGAGGAGGAGGACGGAGGAGGAGGGAGGAGGAGGAGAGGGAGGCGAAGGAGGAGGAGGAGGCGGGAGGAGGAGGAGGAGGCGGAGGAGGAGGAGGAGGCGGAGGAGGAGGCGGAGGAGGAGGGTTGTGGGGGTCCAGCGATGTGCAGCTGAGAAACAGACGGTGGGGGTGAAGTGACGGCCCTGGGGTGAAGGGTTCAGCAGCCCCTGCCGATCAGACAGCACTGACGTCACAGCCTTACAGGCTCCATGTCAAAGTGGCGACTGGACCCAGGAACAGGCTGCGTTCCAAATGGAAACCCTATTTCCTATAGTGCCGCCCATTTTGAACCAGGGCCCATAGGACTGTGGTCACAAAGTAGTGCACTATGTAGGGAATAGGGTGTAATTTGAGATGCAGAACCTGGTGCTCCTAATGAAGCCGACTTCTTTTCTCGGATATGCATTCGCACACAGGGGGGTGTCTCGATATGGAACTGAGTGTGTGTGTGTGTGTGTGGGGGGGGGGGGGTCAACCATTGCCCATGAAAGGAATCCCATCCAACAGTTGATGTGTTGTTTTCCAGGTACTGATGTAAATGTACTGGACGCCACAAGCTATTTGCATCTGGTCCATGAAGTAGTCATCTCAGCAGTGAGAGGGATTTATGTGCCCTTCAAATGAAAAGTCACAGACTTTATTTAACATTCTGAGCCCCTGTTAAAACACCATGACAAGCAAACAAGAAAGAAGAGCTGGTGAAAGAACAACTCCTGTTTTATCCACCTTATTTGTCTATTTTGTTTATTATCAAGCAACTGAAACTTGGTTGAGTAGCCCTTTACAAAAATGTCATAGCAGCAGAGCATTTTGGAAAATAGGAAAATTCAGTCATATCATTTCCCATGAGCAAGACTGCATCAGCCTGAAGAGGGTTGAGGCTTCGCAAGTTCAAAGACAAAATGGACGGAGCACGAAACAGACACAACTCCGTCACACTTTCATGTCTGTTTCATGTCTGTTTATTGTCAGAGCAGTGGAAATCAGCTTGACTTCCCAGCTCATGTCTCTCAGGTTTATATTCTGGTCCATACATCCCATGACATCTGTAAATACATCCTTTGTACTCCAGCTGTTGTGTCACCGAGCACAGACATTATGACATTCCTTTCTACGAAAGTCATACCAAAAAAAAAAGAAAAGAAAAAGAATATGTCCGAAATACAAAACCACGGCCTTTCTGTTGGATGATCTAACTCTATTGAGTCTACCCTCCCACAGACAATAGCTTTGTTTAATTCAGTTTCAGCTCATTTAAACAATGTCCAGACTCTTCTGGTATAGTAATAACTACTGTACTCCAAAGAGTGTCCTGTAGGGGAGATGACTGACCCTGAATGAGCCACGTCGGTAGTTCATCATAATTATGACTGGCGGTTGAAATACACATAGACATGACCTGGGTATAGAAACAGTCTAGAGAGGAACGCCCTCAAAGATATATGGAGAATAATAAAAGGAATTGACTGAACAACACACACACACACACACACACACACACACACACACACACTAAATATGTTGGCTGGCATCATTGTTTCAGCCACAGATGGGTTGAACACATCCTTCTACACTGTGTCTTTCTTCCAACCAACCGTGTCTTTCTTCCAACCACATAAATGTATCTGTGTCTCCGCGTCAGCTCCCAGTGAGACGTTAAGTCAAACAAAGGCCATCAGTGGGAGACATGTTTTCTCTCCTAGCACACTGCTGTTATAACTCTGCATTTCACACTGGCCAGGAGGACACATGGGTATTATTCAGTGATATATTGGTTGCGCTGGCTGGTAAAAGATTAACGGAGTCATTGACTCTGAAGGCTTTGTACTGTGAGCCAGACAGCAAAACTCTCTCTCTTCGTCTTCCACATAGTCCAACGACAGACCAGGCCGCCTCTCCCCGTCTCACATGGCGTGACAGACCAGGCCGCCTCTCGCTGTCTCACACATGGCCCAGCAGCAGACCTCAGGCCGCCTCTCCCTGTCTCACACATGGCCCAGCGACAGACCAGGGCCGCCTCTCGCTGTCTCACACATGGCCTAGCGACAGACCAGGCCTATCTGAACTTGTTTTCTTTCTAATCTGACATTTTATTCGAGTGCAGAGCCAGTTGGAAGTGTGTGAGGCTTGAGTTAGTTCGGGAGGTTCTCTCTCTGCCATGAGTTTGTTCTGCGGGGTTCTCTCTGCCTTGAGTTAGTTCGGGAGGTTCTCTCTGCCATGAGTTAGTTCTGCGGGGGGCTCTCTCTGCCATGAGTTAGTTCTGCGGGGGCTCTCTGCCATGAGTTAGTTCAGCAGGTTCTCTCTGCCATGAGTTAGTTCTGCAGGGACATCTCTCTACCATGAGTTAGTTCTGCAGGGTTCTCTCTCTGCATGAGTTAGTTCTGCAGGGGCTCTCTCTGCCATGAGTTAGTTCTGCTGGGGGCTCTCACTGCCATGAGTTAGTTCTGCAGATTCTCTCTGCCATGAGTTAGTTCTGCAGGGGCTCTCTCTGCCTGTAGAGTTAGTTCGGCAGGTTCTCTCTCTGCCATGAGTTAGTTCTGCAGGGTTCTCTCTCTGGCCATGAGTTAGTTCTGCAGGGTTCTCTCTCTGCCATGAGTTAGTTCTGCAGGGGGCTCTCTCTGCCATGAGTTAGTTCTGCTGGGGGCTCTCTCTGCCTTGAGTTAGTTCTGCAGATTCTTTCTCTGCCATGAGTTAGTTCTGCAGGGGCTGTCTCTGCCATGAGTTAGTTCTGTAGGGGCCTCTCTCTGCCATGAGTTAGTTCAGGTTCTCTCTCTGCCATGAGTTAGTTCCGGCAGGTTCTCTCTCTGCCATGAGTTAGTTCTGCAGGGCTCTCTCTGCCATGAGTTAGTTCTGTGGGGGCTCTCTCTGCCATGAGTTAGTTCTGCAGGGGATCTCTCTACCATGAGTTAGTTCTGCAGGGGCTCTCTCTGCCATGAGTTAGTTCTGCTGGGGGCTCTCTCTGCCATGAGTTAGTTCTGCAGGGGTCTGTCTCTGCCATGAGTTAGTTCTGTGGGGGGCTCTCTCTGCCATGAGTTAGTTCTGCAGGGGGAGCTCTCTCTGCCATGAGTTAGTTTGGCAGGTTCTCTCTCTGCCATGAGTTAGTTCTGCGGGGGGCTGTCTCTGCCATGAGTTAGTTCTGTGGGGGGCTCTCTCTGCCATGAGTTAGTTTGGCAGGTTCTCTCTCTGCCATGAGTTAGTTCTGCGGGGGGCTCTCTCTGCCATGAGTTAGTTCTGCAGGGTTCTCTCTCTGCCATGAGTTAGTTCTGCAGATTCTCTCTCTGCCATGAGTTAGTTCTGCAGGGGCTCTCTCTGCCATGAGTTAGTTCTGCAGGGGCTCTCTCTGCCATGGAGTTAGTTCTGCAGGGGCTCTCTCTGCCATGAGTTAGTTCTGCAGGGGCTCTCTCTGCCATGGAGTTAGTTCTGCAGGGTTCTCTGCCATGAGTTAGTTCTGCGGGGCTCTCTCTGCCATGAGTTAGTTCTGCAGGGTTCTCTCTCTGCCATGAGTTAGTTCTGCAGGGGCTCTCTCTGCCATGAGTTAGTTCTGTGGGGGCTCTCTCTGCCTTGAGTTAGTTCTGCGGGGGCTATCTCTGCCATGAGTTAGTTCTGTGGGGGCTCTCTCTGCCATGAGTTAGTTCTGCAGGGGGATGACTCTCTCTGCCATGAGTTAGTTCAGCAGGTTCTGACTGCTCTGCCATCCCAGTTAAAGCTGCTCCCTCACTCTCCTTTATCCCAGAACAAAGAGATGACTGCTCCCTCTCCTTTATCCCAGTATAAAGAGGTGACTGCTCCCCTCTCCTTTATCCCAGTATAAAGAGATGACTGCTCCCTCTCCTTTTTATCCCAGAACAAAGAGATGACTGCTCCCTCCCTTTATCCCAGTATAAAGAGATGACTGCTCCCCCTCTCTCTTTATCCCAGTATAAAAGATGACTGGTATAAAGACTGCTCCTCTCTCTCCTTTATCCCAGAACAAAGAGATGACTGCTCCCCTCTCCTTTATCCCAGTATAAAGAGATGACTGCTCCCCTCTCCTTTATCCCAGTATAAAGAGATGACTGCTCCTCTCTCCTTTATCCCAGAACAAAGAGATGACTGCTCCCCTCTCCTTTATCCCAGTATAAAGAGGTGACTGCTCCTCTCTCCTTTATCCCGTATAAAAGAGGTGACTGCTCCTCTCTCTCCTTTATCCCAGTATAAAGAGGTGACTGCTCCTCTCTCTCCTTTATCCCAGAATAAAGAGATGACTGTCCTCTCTCTCCTTTATCCCAGTATAAAGAGGTGACTGCTCCTCTCTCCTTTATCCCAGTATAAAGAGGTGACTGTCTCTCTCTCCTTTACCCCAGTAACAAGGGAGATGACTGCTCCATCTCTCCTTTATCCCAGAACAAGGGTGACTGCTCCCCTCTCCCTTAAAGAGGTGACTGCTCCATCCCAGTATAAAGAGGTGACTGCTCCTCTCTCTCCTTTATCCCAGTATAAAGTGACTGGTGACTGCTCCTCTCTCTCCTTTATCCCAGTATAAAGAGGTGACTGCTCCCCTCTCTCCTTTATCCCAGATAAAGAGATGACTGCTCCCCCTCTCTCCTTTATCCCAGTACAAAGAGATGACTGCTCCCTCTCTCCTTTATCCCAGTATAAAGAGGTGACTGCTCCTCTCTCCTTTATCCCAGTATAAAGAGGTGACTGCTCCTCTCTCCTTTACCCCAGTATAAAGAGGTGACTGCTCCCATCTCCTTTATCCCAGTATAAAGAGGTATTCTCCCCTCTCTCCTTTATCCCAGTATAAAGAGATGACTCCCTCTCTCTCCTTTATCCCAGTATAAAGAGATGACTGCTCCTCTCTCTCCTTTATCCCAGTATAAAGAGATGACTGCACCCCCTCTCCTTTATCCCAATATAAAGAGGTGACTGCTCCCCTCTCTCCTTTATCCCAGTATAAATGGATCCCTCTCCTGAAACCCCATAACAAAGTGACTGCTCCTCTCTCTCCTTTATCCCAGTATAAAGGATGACTGCACCCCTCTCCTTTATCCCAGTATAAAGAGGTGACTGCTCCCTCTTTCCTTTATCCCAGTATAAGAGGTGACTGCTCCCCTCTCTCCTTTATCCCAGTATAAAAGATGACTCTCCTCTCTCTCCTTTATCCCAGTATAAAAAGTGACTGCTCCCCTCTTTCCTTTATCCCAGTATAAAGAGGTGGCTTTGCTCCTCTCTCTCCTTTATCCCAGTATAAAGAGATGACTGCTCCTCTCACTCCTTTATCCCAGTATAAAGAGATGACTGCTCCCTCTCTCCTTTATCCCAGTATAAAGAGATGACTACTCCTCTCACTCCTTTATCCCAGTATAAAGAGATGACTAACCCTCTCTCCTTTATCCCAGTATAAAGGAATGACTCTCCCTCTCTCCTTTATCCCAGTATAAAGAGATGACTGCTCCTCTCTCTCCTTTATCCCAGTATAAAGAGATGACTGCTCCCTCTCTCTCCTTTATCCCAGTATAAAGAGATGACTGCTCCCTCTCCTTTATCCCAGTATAAAGAGATGACTGCTCCCCTCTCCTTTATCCTTTATCCCCCTCTCTCCCCTTTATCAGTATAAAGAGATGACTGCTCCTCTCTCCTTTATCCCAGTATAAAGAGATGACTGCTTCTCTCTCTCCTTTATCCCAGTATAAAGATGACTGCTCCCCTCTCCTTTATCCCAGTATAAAGAGATGACTGCTCCCCTCTCTCCTTTATCCCAGGTATAAAGAGATGACTGCACCTCTCTCTCCTTTATCCCAGTACAAAGAGATGACTGCTCCTCTCTTTTATCCTGGTACCTACCCCCAATGTGAAGTGGCTGATTTCTGACGGATCACAAAGCGCTGTTTGCTGCCTGCGCGCAACAAACCAAAATGAACACTACTGGCATTCGCATTTGTTGTCTTTGTGGGGAAAGCTCTCATCAAATCGATATGCGATTTCTGTCTGTTTCAACATTCCCAAACGGGATGTTTTGAGACACTGAGTTCTTGAATGTCAACCAAGCCCAACATTCCTAGACCAACATCCTTCTGAGGTCACTTCAAGCAATGTGTTGAAAAAAGACTGCATTGCACTGGGAAACACACACTGGGCGATGATGATGAGGATGATGATGATGATGAGGATGATGAGGATGAGGATGATGAGGATGATGAGGATGATGAGGAGGATGATGATGATGATGATGATGGGGATAATGAGGAGGATGATGATGATGAGGATGATGATGATGGATGAGGAGGATGAGGATGATGAGGATGAGGATGTTGATGAGGATGAGGATGATGATGAGGAGGATGATGATGATGATGATGAGAATGATGATGAGGATGATGAGGATGATGAGGAGGATGATGATGATGATGATGAGGATGATGATGATGAGGATGATGAGGATGATGATGATGAGGATGATGAGGAGGATGAGGATGATGATGATGAGGATGATGATGAGGATGAGGAGGAGGATGATGATGAGGATGATGATGTTGATGAGGATGATGATGATGAGGATGATGATGAGGATGATGAGGATGATGATGATGAGGATGATGATGAGGATGATGATGAGGATGATGAGGATGATGAGGAGGATGATGATGATGATGGATGATGATGATGAGGATGATGAGGATGATGATGAGGATGATGAGGATGATGATGATGAGGATGATGAGGATGATGATGAGGATGATGAGGATGATGATGAGGATGAGGATGATGAGGATGATGATGATGAGGATGATGATGATGATGATGAGATGATGAGGATGATGATGATGAGGATGATGAGGATGATGATGAGGAGGATGAGGAGGATGATGATGAGGATGATGATGTTGATGAGGATGATGATGATGAGGATGATGATGAGGATGATGATGGTGATGAGGATGATGATGATGAGGATGATGAGGATGATGATGAGGATGATGATGAGGATGATGATGAGGATGATGAGGATGATGAGGATGATGATGAGGATGATGATGAGGAGGATGATGATGAGGATGATGATGTTGATGAGGATGATGATGATGAGGATGATGATGAGGATGATGAGGATGATGAGGATGAGGATGATGATGATGAGGATGATGATGAGGATGATGATGATGTTGATGAGGATGATGATGAGGATGATGAGGATGATGATGTTGATGATGATGATGAGGATGATGATGAGGATGATGAGGATGATGAGGATGAGGATGATGATGATGAGGATGATGATGAGGATGATGATGATGTTGATGAGGATGATGAGGATGATGATGAGGATGATGAGGATGATGATGTTGATGATGATGATGAGGATGATGATGATGATGAGGAGGATGAGGATGATGATGAGGATGATGAGGATGATGAGGATGATGATGAGGATGATGATGATGAGGAGGATGATGATGAGGATGATGAGGATGATGATGATGATGATGATGGCGTAGCAAATGAAGACAGGTGAAGACATCTTCATTCTTATCTGAATTTACTTACAAGCACGGACTGATTAATGTCTCCACCTGCTCGTAGGGTAGTAATCAAAATATCCCTTGCTGACATTAAAACAGAATCCCTGAGTCTGTAATCTTTCACCTGCCCATTGAGGAACATTAAAAGCTAAATGAATGAGAGGCTACGTGCTTGGCTGTGTTTAGCTCGGGCTTCCAGCTGACCGTTTTTACCCTGCAGAGAACAATGCAACTGCAACTGAAAACACTCCTAGAACCACGTCCCTCCGACACCACCTCTGGGGCATACCAAAACAAAGGGCAACAAATAGAGATATCACGGTGCCAAGGCCTTCTTTGCGCTGAAAGCCTGAGCATGATCTGGTGCTGAAGTCGGTCTAGTCAAGCTAACAAAAAAGAAAAATCGGAAGAAAAATCTATTGAAATTAGGAATATAGCATGTATAAATCTACTGTCTAAATCTATACTGTATAAATCTATACTGTATACATCTATACTCTATACATCTATACTGTATAAATCTACTGTCTAAATCTATACTGTATAAATATATACTGTATACATCTATACTTTATACATCTATACTGTATAAATCTATACTGTCTAAATCTATACTGTATAAATCTACACTATATAAATCTACTGTCTAAATCTATACTGTATAAATCTATACTGTATACATCTATACTTTATACACCTATACTGTATACATCTATACTGTATAAATCTATACTATATAAATCTACTGTCTAAATCTATACTGTATAAATCTATACTGTATACATCTATACTTTATACACCTATACTGTATACATCTATACTGTATAAATCTATACTATATAAATCTACTGTCTAAATATATACTATATAAAGCTACTGTCTAAATCTATACTGTATAAATATATACTATATAAATCTACTGTCTAAATCTATACTGTATAAATATATACGATATAAATCTACTGTCTAAATCTATACTGTATAAATCTACACTATATAAATCTACTGTCTAAATCTATACTGTATAAATCTATACTGTATACATCTATACTTTATAAACCTATACTGTATACATCTATACTGTATAAATCTATACTATATAAATCTACTGTCTAAATATATACTATATAAAGCTACTGTCTAAATCTATACTGTATAAATATATACTATATAAATCTACTGTCTAAATCTATACTGTATAAATATATACGATATAAATCTACTGTCTAAATCTATACTGTATAAATCTACACTATATAAATCTACTGTCTAAATCTATACTGTATAAATATATACTATATAAATCTACTGTCTAAATATATACTGTATAAATCTGCACTATATAAATCTACTGTCTAAATCTATACTGTATAAATCTATACTGTATACATCTATACTTTATACACCTATACTGTATACATCTATACTGTCTAAATCTATACTGTATAAATCTATACTGTATACATCTATACTTTATACACCTATACTGTATACCTCTATACTGTATAAATCTATACTATATAAATCTACTGTCTAAATCTATACTGTATAAATCTACACTATATAAATCTACTGTCTAAATCTATACTGTATAAATCTATACTGTATACATCTATACTTTATACACCTATACTGTATAAATCTATACTGCATAAATCTATACTGTATAAATCTACTGTATAAATCTATACTGTATACATCTATACTGTATAAATCTATACTGTATAAATCTACTGTCTAAATCTATACTGTATAAATCTATACTGTATACATCTATACTTTATACATCTATACCGTATACATCTATACTGTATAAATCTATACTATATAAATCTACTGTCTAAATCTATACTGTATAAATCTACACTATATAAATCTACTGTCTAAATCTATACTGTATAAATCTATACTGTATACATCTATACTTTATACACCTATACTGTATAAATCTATACTGCATACATCTATACTGTATAAATCTACTGTATAAATCTATACTGTATACATCTATACTGTATAAATCTATACTGTATAAATCTACTGTCTAAATCTATACTGTATAAATCTATACTGTATACATCTATACTTTATACACCTATACTGTATAAATCTATACTGCATACATCTATACTGTATAAATCTACTGTATAAATCTATACTGTATACCTCTATACTGTATAAATCTATACTGTATACATCTATACTGTATAAATCTACTGTCTAAATCTATACTATATAAATCTACTGTCTAAATCTATACTGTATAAATCTATACTGTATACATCTATACTTTCTACCTATACTGTATACATCTATACTGTATAAATCTATACTGTATACATCTATACTGTATAAATCTACTGTATAAAGCTATACTGTATACATCTATACTGTATAAATCTACTGTATACATCTATACTGTGTACATCTATACCGTATAAATCAATACTTTATACATCTATACTGTATAAGTCTATACTTTATACATCTATACTGTATACATCTACTGTATACATCTATACTTTATACATCTATACTGTATAAATCAATACTTTATACATCTATACTGTATAAATCTTGTATATTCTTCATGTAGTCATAAATAGTCATGGAATCTCTGGAATCCTCTTCTCGAGAAATGTTACTTGTGGCAACAGGCTGTTTCATTTAGATTATTTTTTCTGTGGAAATTTGACCAAAGAAGAAATAAACAAAAGTTGTCTTGATCTGCACAATCAGCAGTCAGTCATATTCCAAAACAAATATGCTTGTAAAATGTAAACACATTTTCCAAACAGATAGCTGCTGGTAGCCAGTGGAGCATCCATCCATCCAACCCCAGACCCCGTGTGTTAATGTTCTCAACTGTGTTTATTTTCCCAGAGCCCTAGGCACCCCTATGGCCTGTTGCCTCTGTTTCATGGCTGATTGATTTGAGATTTTTTTTGTGTAACATCTCCATGTGTAAGCAGTTTAGGATTGTTGAGACAAATGTCTGTCAACACAACCCAGAAACTCAACAAGCTTTGAGGGAGGGAGTATGAGGAACTATAAGATGGAGTGGAGGACAAATCAATATATAAGAGAGAGACTGGGGAGAGAGAGACTGGGGAGAGAAACGAGAGTGAGAGAGAGAAACGGGGGAGAGAGAGAAAGAGAGACTGGGGAGAGAGAGAGAAAGAGAAACGGGGGAGAGAGAGAGAAACGGGGGAGAGAGAGAGAAAAGAAACTGGGGGAGAGAGAGAGAAAGAGAAACGGGGGAGAGAGAGAGAAACGGGGGAGAGAGAGAGAAAGAGAAACAGGGGAGAGAGAGAGAAAGAGAGACTGGGGAGAGAGAGAGAAAGAGAAACAGGGAGAGAGAGAAAACGGGGGAGAGAGAGAGAAAGAGAAACTGGGGAGAGAGAGAAAAGAGAACGGGGGAGAGAGAGAGAAACGGGGAGAGAGAGAAAAGAGAAACAGGGAGAGAAAGAGAGACTGGGGAGAGAGAGAGAAAGAGAAACAGGGAGAGAGAGAGAAAACGGGGGAGAGAGAGAGAAAGAGAAACTGGGGAGAGAGAGAGAAACAGGGGAGAGAGAAAGAGAAACAGGGAGAGAGAGAGAAACGGGGGAGAGAGAGAAAGAGAAATTGGGGAGAGAGAGAGAAAGAGAGACTGGGGGAGAGAGAGAAAGAGAAACAGGGGAGAGAGAGAGAAAACGGGGGAGAGAGAGAGAGAAAGAGAAATTGGGGAGAGAGAGAGAAAGAGAGACTGGGGAGAGAGAGAGAAAGAGAAACTGGGGAGAGTGAGAGAGAGAAACGGGGAGAGAGAGAGAAGAGAGACTGGGGAGAGAGAGAAAGAGAGACTGGGGAGAGAGAAGAAGAGACTGGGGAGAGAGAGAGAAAGAGAGACTGGGGAGAGAGAGAAAAGAGAAACTGGAGAGAGTGAGAGAGAGAAACGGGGAGAGAGAGAGAAAGAGAGACTGGGGAGAGAGAGAGAAGAGACTGGGGAGAGAGAAAGAGAGACTGGGGAGAGAGAGAAAAGAGAGACTGGGGAGAGAGAGAGAGAAACGGGGGAGAGAGAGAAAGAGAGACTGGGGAGAGAGAGAGAAAGAGAGACTGGGGAGAGAGAGAAAGAGAGACTGGGGAGAGAGAGAGAAAGAGGGATCTGGGGAGAGAGAGAGAAAGAGAAACTGGGGAGAGTGAGAGAGAGAGAAACGGGGGAGAGAGAGAAGAGAGACTGGGGAGAGAGAGAGAAAAGAGAGACTGGGGAGAGAAGAGAGAGACTGGGGAGAGAGAGAGAAAGAGAAACTGGGGAGAGAGAGAGAGAAACGGGGGAGAGAGAGAAAAGAGAGACTGGGGAGAGAGAGAGAAACTGGGGAGAGAGAAACTGGGGAGAGAGAGAGAAAGAGAAACTGGGGAGAGAGAGAGAAAGAGAAACTGGGGAGAGAGAGAGAAAGAGAAACTGGGGAGAGAGAGAGAAACTGGGGAGAGAGAGAGAAAGAGAAACAGGGGAGAGAGAGAGAAAGAGAGACTGGGGAGAGAGAGAGAAAGAGAAACTGGGGAGAGTGAGAGAGAGAAACGGGGGAGAGAGAGAGAAAGAGAGACTGGGGAGAGAGAGAGAAAGAGAAACTGGGGAGAGTGAGAGAGAGAAACGGGGGAGAGAGAGAGAAAGAGAGACTGGGGAGAGAGAGAAAGAGAGACTGGGGAGAGAGAGAGAAAGAGAAACTTGGGAGAGAGAGAGAAAGAGAAACTGGGGAGAGAGAGAGAAAGAGAAACTGGGGAGAGAGAGAGAGAGAAAGAGAGACTGGGGAGAGAGAGAAAAGAGAGACTGGGGAGAGAGAGAGAAAGAGAAACTGGGGAGAGAGAGAGAGAGAAAGAGAAACTGGGGAGAGAGAGAGAAAGAGACTGGGGAGAGAGAGAGAAACGGGGAGAGAGAGAGAAACGGGGGAGAGAGAGAGAAACGGGGAGAGAGAAAAAGAGAAACTGGGGAGAGAGAGAGAAAACGGGAGAGAGAGAGAGAAATGGGGAGAGAGAGAGAAACGGGGAGAGAGAGAGAAAGAGAAACTGGGGAGAGAGAGAGAAGAACGGGGGAGAGAGAGAAAGAGAGACTGGGGAGAGAGAGAAAAGAGAAACAGGGAGAGAGAGAAACGGGGGAGAGAGAGAGAAAGAGAAACTGGGGAGAGAGAGAGAAAGAGAGACTGGGGAGAGAGAGAGAAAACGGGAGAGAGAGAGAGAAACGGGAGAGAGAGAAAGAGAAACTGGGGAGAGAGAAGAGAGAAACTGGGGAGAGAGAGAGAAAGAGAGACTGGGGAGAGAGAGAGAAACGGGGGAGAGAGAGAAAGAGAGACTGGGGAGAGAGAGAGAAAGAGAAACGGGGGAGAGAGAGAGAGAAACGGGGGAGAGAGAGAGAGAAACGGGGGAGAGAGAGAGAAACTGGGGAGAGAGAGAAAGAGAAACTGGGGAGAGAGAGAGAAACGGGGGAGAGAGAGAGAAACGGGGGAGAGAGAGAGAAAGAGAAACTCGGGAGAGAGAGAGAAAGAGAGACTGGGGAGAGAGAGAGAAACGGGGGAGAGAGAGAGAAACGGGGGAGAGAGAGAGAAAGAGAAACTGGGGAGAGAGAGAGAAAGAGAAACGGGGGAGAGAGAGAGAGAAACGGGGGAGAGAGAGAGAGAAACTGGGGAGAGAGAGAGAAAGAGGGGAGAGACACATGATGCACAGTTTCACTCATGACACAGAAAGGACACCCCTGTCTGACTCCCGAGTCGTTCCGTGCCAACCAGCTGTTAGGGGCTTCATGTAGAACCCTCCACTGGAGGTCCCCATAGATGTTAGTCCTGTTTGTTGTGCCAGTACTTGCAGGGTTTTCCACCCTTCCTCCCCCACAGCCTCAGGTTGCCCAGCCTTAGTAAACCCACTGCTGCCATTAGTCGCTTCTGCAGTGACTGAAACGATCTCAAAGGGATGGCTGGATTGTGGAAGATAGGCTCCTCCCACACTCACAGCCCCTTCTCATTTGGGCCTTAATAGCTGCTAGGGCCTCAGCACCGCAGAGTAGAAATCAGAGAGACCTGCTGTACTCAGCCTCTCCAGCTTCATGAGGAACAGCTGCCGGTCCAACCCTAATCCGCCAGCTCTCCTGCAGGTTCCTTCCAGCCAACATCAGTATGGTACAGCAGTCTCGACAAGTCCAACATGTCCCTGACTAAGAACAAGTTGTCAGTGATTGAGCATCCCAGTACACAATATGTCTGGTCCTTGTGCACTATAGAGTCCAGACGGGACTTCAGTTAGCGAGGACCTTGGCAAATATCTTGTAGTCAGCACAGAGCAATGACACAGGCCTGCAGTTCTTAAGTTAGAGCCGCCGGACGGCAGCTCATTGGCAACTCTCTTACCCCGACGCACTCACGCAACACGCAAAATAGCATATGCATTATATTCTTGATAACATACCTTTTTAAATGCATCATGACCTTAGTTCAACTATCAAACTCCATGAGAACCCAAAATATAATCTTGTTTTTCTCCGATGTTTGTAAAGATAGTAAATGCAAACAAACACTGTATAGCCTCATAACATGGTTAAACTATACATTTTA
This sequence comes from Oncorhynchus masou masou, assembly GCF_036934945.1. Taxonomy (NCBI): domain Eukaryota; kingdom Metazoa; phylum Chordata; class Actinopteri; order Salmoniformes; family Salmonidae; genus Oncorhynchus; species Oncorhynchus masou. The sequence goes on from NC_088224.1 coordinate 11,189,024, forward strand.
TATTATGAATAATAATGATAATAATAATGATGATGTCATCCCCACAGTGATACCGCCCAAACAGATCCACAGATGATGCAATATCTATTGCACTCCACACCGCCCTTTCCCACCTGGACAAGAGGAACACCTACGTGAGAATGCTATTCATTGACTACAGCTCAGCGTTCAACACCATAGTATCCTCAAAGCTCATCACTAAGCTAAGGATCCTGGGACTAAACAGCTCCCTCTGCAACTGGATCCTGGACTTCCTGACGGGCTGCGCCCAGGTGGTGAGGGTAGGTAGCAACACATCTGCCACGCTGATCCTCAACACTGGAGCCCCTCAGGGGTGCATGCTCCCCTCCTGTATATCCTGTTCACCCACGACTGCACGGCCAGGCACGACTCCAACACCGTCATTAAGTTTGCAGACGACACAACAGTGGTAGGCCTGATCACCTACAACGACGAGACAGCCTATAGGGAGGAGGTCAGAGAGGCCGGGTGGTGCCAGAATAACAACCTATCCCTCAACGTAACCAAGACTAAGGAGATGATTGTGGACTACTGGAAAAGGAGGACCGAGCACGCCCTCATTCTCATCGACGGGGCTGTAGTGGAGCAGGTTGAGAGCTTCAAGTTCCTTGGTGTCCACATCAACAACAAACTAGAATGGTCCAAACACCAAGATAGTCGTGAAAAGGGCACGACAAAGCCTATTCCCCCTCAGGAAACTAAAAAGATTTGGCATGGGTGGTCAGATCCTCAAAAGGTTCTACAGCTGCAAGATCGTGAGCATCCTGACAGGTTGCATCACTGCCTGGTTAGGCAATTGCTCGGCCTCCGACCGCAAAGCACTACAGAGGATAGTGCTTACGGCACAGTACATCACTGGGGCTGAGCTGCCTGTCATCCAGGACCTCTCCACCAGGCGGTGTCAGAGGAAGGCCCTAAAAATTGTCAAAGACCCCAGCCACCCCAGTCATAGACTGTTTCTACTACCGCATGGCAAGCGGTACCGGAGTGCCAAGTCTAGGACAAAAAGGCTTCTCAACAGTTTTTACCCCCAAGCCATAAGACTCCTGAACAGGTAATCAAATGGCTACCCGGACTATTTGCATTGTGTGCCCCCCCAACCTCTCTTTTACGCAGCTGCTACTCTCTGTTTATCATATATGCATAGTCACTTTAACTATACATTCATGTACATACTACCTCAATTGGCCCGACCAACCAGTGCTCCCGCACATTGGCTAACCGAGCTATCTGCATTGTGTCCCGCCACCCACCACCAGCCAACCCCTCTTTTACGCTACTGCTACTCTCTGTTTATCATATATGCAGTCACTTTAACCATATCTACATGTATATACTACCTCAATCAGCCTGACGAACCGGTGCCTGTATATAGCCTCTCTACTGTTATAGCCTCACTACTGTATATAGCCTCACTACTGTTATAGCCTCTCTACTGTTATAGCCTCTCTACTGTTATAGCCTCACTACTGTTATAGCCTCTCTACTGTTATAGCCTCACTACTGTTATAGCCTCTCTACTGTTATAGCCTCTCTACTGTATATAGCCTCACTACTGTATATAGCCTCACTACTGTATATAGCCTCACTACTGTATATATCCTCACTACTGTTATAGCCTCACTACTGTATACAGCCTCGCTACTGTTATAGCCTCTCTACTGTTATAGCCTCTCTACTGTATATAGCCTCACTACTGTATATAGCCTCACTACTGTATATAGCCTCACTACTGTATATATCCTCACTACTGTTATAGCCTCACTACTGTATACAGCCTCGCTACTGTTATAGCCTCTCTACTGTTATAGCCTCTCTACTGTATATAGCCTCTACTATATATTGTTCACCTAATACCTTTTTTGCACTGTTGGTTAGAACCTGTCAGTAAGCATTTCACTGTAAGGTCTACACCTGTTGTATTCAGCATTTCACTGTAAGGTCTACTACACCTGTTGTATTCAGCATTTCACTGTAAGGTCTACACCTGTTGTATTCAGCATTTCACTGTAAGGTCTACACCTGTTGTATTCAGCATTTCACTGTAAGGTCTACACCTGTTGTATTCAGCATTTCACTGTAAGGTCTACACCTGTTGTATTCAGCATTTCACTGTAAGGTCTACACCTGTTGTATTCAGCATTTCACTGTAAGGTCAACACCTGTTGTATTCGGCGCACATGACAAATAAACTTTGTTTTGATTTGATTTTCATAGTGTGTTGTACTGGTCTTACAAACTTTCCCAGATCGCAAAAAAAGCTTAAAGATGAATCTTTTTCCTTTTAGTCTCATTCAAGAACCTTGACAGTTCTCTCACCGTGCACTTTGACCCCTCTGCCTGACTGGCTGTCAGCTCAGGACCCATTGAGGAGGAGTCTGAAAAGAAAGTCTCCTCATCGTCCTCTTCCTCACCTTCCTCCTCATCTTCACCTCCCATCCTGACCACCTGCCCTTTCTCTCTAGTCGGGGCTTCCTCCCCAGCACCAGGAAAAGGTTCCTTAGTGCCGTCGAGCACACCAGCTGCTCCTCTCCCACCTTCTTTCTTCTCCACCTTTTTCCTCATCTGCTTGACACCCTCCTCCAACACCCCTAGTCGCTTACCCATCCCCACTATACTCTCCTCATCCACTAGCATTACCTGACTAGGCCCAGCCTCATCTACAACACCATCCATAGCATGACTAGACCCAGCCTCATCTACACCACTATCCATGACATGACTAGACCCAGCCTCATCTACACCACCATACATAACATGACTAGACCCAGCCTCATCTACACCACCATCCATAACATGACTAGACCCAGCCTCACCTACACCACCATCCATAACATGACTAGACCTAGCCTCATCTACACCACCATCCATAACATGACTAGACCCAGCCTCATCTACACCACCATCCATAACATGACTAGACCCAGCCTCATCTACACCACCATCCATAACATGACTAGACCCAGCCTCACCTACACCACCATCCATAACATGACTAGACCCAGCCTCATCTACACCACCATCCATATCCTGACTAGACCCAGCCTCATCTACACCACCATCCATAACATGACTAGACCCAGCTTCATCTACAGCACCATCTCTACCCTGACTAGACCCAGCCTCATCTACACCACCATCCATAACATGACTAGACCCAGCCTCATCTACACCACCATCTATAACCTGACTAGACCCAGCCTCATCTACACCACCATCTCTACCCTGACTAGACCCAGCCTCATCTACACCACCATCCATAACATGACTAGACCCAGCCTCATCTACACCACTAGCCAGGCAAGGAGTTGACACTATATAACTAGCCAGGCAAGGAGTTGACACTATATAACTAGCCAGGCAAGGAGTTGACACTATATAACTAGCCAGGCAAGGAGTTGACACTATATAACTAGCCAGGCAAGGAGTTGACACTATATAACTAGCCAGGCAAGGAGTTGACACTATATAACTAGCCAGGCAAGGAGTTGACACTATATAACTAGCCAGGCAAGGAGTTGACACGATATAACTAGCCAGGCAAGGAGTTGACACTATATAACTAGCCAGGCAAGGAGTTGACACTATATAACTAGCCAGGCAAGGAGTTGACACTATATAACTAGCCAGGCAAGGAGTTGACACTATATAACTAGCCAGGCAAGGAGTTGACACTATATAACTAGCCAGGCAAGGAGTTGACACTATATAACTAGCCAGGCAATGAGTTGACACTATATAACTAGCCAGGCAAGGAGTTGACACTATATAACTAGCCAGGCAAGGAGTTGACACTATATAACTAGCCAGGCAAGGAGTTGACACTATATAACTAGCCAGGCAAGGAGTTGACACTATATAACTAGCCAGGCAAGGAGTTGACACTATATAACTAGCCAGGCAAGGAGTTGACACTATATAACTAGCCAGGCAAGGAGTTGACACTATATAACTAGCCAGGCAAGGAGTTGACACTATATAACTAGCCAGGCAAGGAGGAAATGGAAACAGAAGTGACAGTATAATGATAGTGAATGATTCACAACCTGTCGGTCAATGGCCCCTGCTCATGGCCTGAGCCAGTATCAACCTTTATCCCAATTGGCACCCTATTCCTTATATAGTGCACTACTTCCCCATAGGGCTTCTGTCAAAAGTAGTGCACTATATGGGGAATAGAGTGCCATTTGAGATGTAAACACTCTTAGAAAAAAAAGGTGCTATCTAGAACCTAAAAGGGTTCTTTGGGTGTACCCATAGGAGAACCATTTGAAGAACCATTATTGGTTCCAGGGGGAAAAAAGGGTTCTACCTGGAACACAAAAGGGTTCTCCCTAGAACTAAAAAGGGTTCTACCTGGAACACAAAAGGGTTCTCCCTAGAACTAAAAAGGGTTCTACCTGGAACACAAAAGGGTTCTCCCTAGAACTAAAAAGGGTTCTACCTGGAACACAAAAGGGTTCTACCTGGAACACAAAAGGGTTCTCCCTGGAACTAAAAAGAGTTCTCCTATGGGGTCAGACATTTTTCTAAGAGGGTACCCTCTCAGGCAGTTTCTGGGAAAGACTCCATCTCTCGAAGTCCTGCCAACCGTCTGGCACAGCTTCAATGATTGTACACAAAACCAACCTTCCCCAATGAGAAGAATGTCAGGGGAGCGCCACTGTGGTCAGAATGGGGCAGAATCATGTGGCTGCAATGTTAGGATTCAAAAAAGCTAACAAAATGCATTTTCTACCATCACCCCTCTGTTCTAAAAATGGCAAATTCCTCTTTTTCCTACAAATAATGAGTGAGTTCTTTCTGTCTGCCGCCACCTTTCTGCTGGTTACTCACAGGGAAAGAATCCTCACAAAAAGACAACTGTTTAAATTATCAAACCAATATATGTACAGTTGGACCAAAGTGGATCGAATGAAGGCGAGGATATTGGTTAGGTAAGATGGATACATAGGCATCCTATACAGAACTGCTTTAACGGTGATGCTGATAAGGCCGGCAAATCACACAAAAGTAAAACAGTAGAAAACAAAAGCTATTGTATTCTTCCTATTAGACAATGACTCCCCTATACTAGTCAGGACACGGTCAATCAAGCTCTTAGTTTGAACGATCCAGTAAATTAGGGTTCCCCAACTGGTGGCCTGTGGATCGAATCAAGTTGATGATCTCTGTCCTACAATCTATCCAGTTTAGAGCCCTAGGAATATGTGCAACAGGACAAGGACTCCCCTATTGTCAGGTTGTGCGCTACTGGTGTAGAAGTCAGGTGCAGGAGAGCAGAGAGTTGTGCGCTACTGGTATACAAGTCAGGTGCAGGAGAGCAGAGAGTTGTGATCTACTGGTATAGAAGTCAGGTGCAGGAGAGCAGAGAGTTGTGATCTACTGGTATAGAAGTCAGGTGCAGGAGAGCAGAGAGTTGTGATCAGGCAGACACTTCATTTGGCAGAAGCAACAACAGACGGACGCAACTGTGTCAAACAAACCTCCAGCCAAATGGCAAAATAAAAAGCGCAACACCAGTCACAATGATGAAAATGTTTAACAATTAAACATACTTGGGGTTAAACACGGTACCCGGGTAAAAACCAGCCTGGCGCGTCACACAAAAAACGTAACAAAACAATTCCACACAAAGACATGGGGGGGGGGGGGGGCAGAGGGAATATATATGTAGTGTGATTAGGGAATGTACACCAGGTGTGCGGGGAAACAAGACAAAACAAATGGAACAATGAAAAGTGGATCGGTGATGGCTAGAAGACCGGTGACGCCGAACGCCGTCTGATCAAGGAGAGGAGCCGACTTCAGCGTAAGTCGTGACACCTATACTAGTCAGGACACTGTCTATACAGGAAATAAAGTTTAAAGAGAGATAAAGAGGACATTTAACCATTTGTTGGCTGAGAGAGAAAAAATAAATGGAGAGAGAGAGGTTTGTGACCTGTTGCCACAAGAAAAGGGCAACCAGTGAATAACTAACACTTGTAAATACAATCCATATTTATTTTCTCTTTTGTACTTGAACTATTTGCACATCGTTACAACACCGTATATAGACATAATGTGACACTTGAAATGTCTTTATTATTTTTTAACTTTGTGAGTGTAATGTTTACTGTTAATTTTCTATTGCTTATTTCACTTTTGTTTATTATCTATTCCACTTGCTTTGGCAAGTGAAATAGGTTTCCCATGCCAATAAAGCTCTTCGAATTGAATTGAGAGAGCATGACGACTAAATAGAGAGAGAGAGAGGGGGAGAGAGAGAGAGAGAGAGAGGAGAGAGATAGAGAAAGAGAGAGACAGAGAAAAAGAGAGAGAGAGAGGCTATGAGAGAAATAAGTCACGTGTTCTGCCTGTGTCTTGTGTAAAAGAACACCCAATAAAATGTTTCTCCTTAAAGAGCGCTGCATCTGCTTCGTTTTCAACCCGCATTCATATCACTGGTTTGGTATCACACCAACACTACTCTCTGCGGGGTCAACGGTGGGGACATTTTTCGTTTGTAAATGATACAGATTTTCAACCTAAATTCCGCTTCCACTTGACAACGGAGCTCAGGAGTCTTTTTCCTCCTTAGTTACTGACTCACAGTCAGACAGGTGTCTCGTTACAGCTGTGATAGATAGGCTATCTTTGTGTGTCCAGATTTCTTGACCTACAAAAAGCCACGCGAATATCTGTTATCTTGATAAAAACACACAGGTTACCTTTCCCAATTTATGAAAGTAGTTAACATATACCAAATATGTTATCTGATAAATATCAACGGATGAACAGTGAATCGATTCGCATGACTGACACTGCATTATCTAGGTGCTTTCTATGCCTGAAAGTTGACATTTAGTCTAGTAAAATTAAAACAAAATAAGGCAATTCACGTTTTAAATCGAATACTGATAATATCGAGTCCTATAAGTGTGTTATTATTCGTTATTAACACGTTCACAAATGTCAAATATCTTACCACCAGCTCTTTGCGTGTCAGGGAACTTTGCGAAATGTAGTCCCTTGGTTTCAGTCACCAATCTGTGGCTTGCAGTTGTTCTCCGCAGCTGAATTGACTCCAAATGATGGCCAGTCAAGATCACACTCCTCCGAAGAAGTTGCGCACCCTCTACTTCAACTACTATGAAAGGCATAATGAGCCTGCTACCTCCCCGTGCGCAGCAGCATCAATCAAAGCCGTAAAATCCCGCCCCAAAAATGTCCCTCCTCGCTCTACTGCTGAAGCATAGGTAACAGGAAACTCATCACTATGAGACAGTAAGTCATCATTATGAGACAGTAAGTCATTATTATGAGACAGTAAGTCATTATTGAGACAGTAAGTCATCATTATGAGACAGTAAGTCATCATTATGAGACAGTAAGTCATTATTGAGACAGTAAGTCATCATTATGAGACAGTAAGTCATCATTATGAGACAGTAAGTCATTATTATGAGACAGTAAGTCATCATTATGAGACAGTAAATCATCATTATGAGACAGTAAGTCATCATTATGAAACAGTAAGTCATCATTATGACACAGTAAATCATCATTATGAGACAGTAAGTCATCATTATGAAACAGTAAGTCATTATTATGAGATACAGATTGATTCTTGAAGAATGTAACTTGGAAATGCCTCATGAGCAACAGTCTTACCCCAAAAGTTAGATTGTTTGGGGGGTGGCGGTCAACGGGCTTCCATAAGTAAATGCAAATGGCACAGACAAACAAAACTTTACTGAGCTTTTCGTTAACTTGAAACGTGTTTCTTTAGCCAACATGTCAATGTTGTCACTGTAGAAGCTGCTTTTGACTTGAATGTGAAAAAGTCAAACACGAACAGAACTCCATAGGCTCCTGTATAGGCTACTTCTGGATCACAGACCACTCATGTCTTCGTCCCTGCTTTATGTTAGCCTGAGTGAATGAGTGCCAGTCTTTACTATCGTGTCAACTCCCAATTGACATGCCATGTTTTGCTTGACCATGACCAATGGAGTTGCCAAGAGCACAAACAGATCTGGGACCAGGCTGTATGTCGCACTAATATTGATTGATATGAAGCTGATTGGGTAAAAACTGAAGCAGTGAACTACCATAAGGCTTTACTTTCTATGATGTCGCTCTTGCTGGTGATTCTCTGATCCACCTCTACACAGACAACACCATTCTGTATACTTCCTTCTTTGGACACTGTGTTAACTGACCTCCAGACGAGCTTCAATGCCATACAACTCTCCTTCCGTGGCCTCCAACTGCTCTTAAACGCAAATAAAACTAAATGTATGCTTTTCAACCGATCATTGCCCGCACCTGCTCGCCCGTCCAGCATCACTACTCTGGACAGCTCTGACTTAGAATACATGGATAACTACAAATACCTAGGTGTCTGGCTAGACTGTAAACTCTCCTTCCAGACTCACATTAAGCATCTCCAATCAAAAATGAAATCTAGAATCGGCTTCCTATTTTGCAACAAAGCTTCCTTCACTCATGCTGCCAAACATACCCTCGTAAAACTGACCATCCTACCGATCCTTGACTTCGGTGATGTCATCTATAAAATAGCCTCCAACACTCTACTCAGCAAACTGGATGTAGTCTATCACAGTGCCATCCGTTTTGCCACCAAAGCCCCATACACTACTCACCACTGCGACCTTTACGCTCTCGTTGGCTGGCCCTCACTTCATACTCGTCGCCAAACCCACTGGCTACAGGTTATCTACAAGTCTCTGCTAGGTAAAGTCCCACCCTATCTCAGCTCGCTGGTCACCATAGCAGCACCCACTCGTAGCACACACTCCAGCAGGAATATCTCACTGGTAACCCCCAAAGCCAATTCCTCCTTTGGTCAACTTTCCTTCCAGTTCTCTGCTGCCACTGACTGGAACTAACTGCAAAAATCACTGAAGCTGGAGATTCCCATCTCCCTCACTAGCTTTAAGACCAGCTGTCAGAGCAGCTCACAGATCACTGTACCTGTTCATAGCCCATCTGTATACAGCCCATCTATCTACCTCATCCCCATACTGTATTGATTTATTTTGCTCCTTTTGCACCACAGTATCTCTACTTGCACATCCATCTGTTGCACATCTACGATTCCATGGCCTATTTATTGCCTTAACTCCCTTATTTGACCTAATTTGCACTCACTTTATATAGACTTTGTTTTTTCTTTTTTTCTACTGTATTATTGACTATGTTTTTTTCATTCCATGTTTTACTCTATGTTGTTGTATGTGTCGAACTGCTATGCTTTATCTTGGCCAGGTCGCAGTCGCAAATGAGAACTTGTTCTCGACAAGCTTACCTGGTTAAATAAAGGTGAAAACTTTGTGTTGTCATTCATTCAGACTCAATTTAGGGTTCCTTACCGATTTACTCACCAGATTACATTCTCTGCGGTCACAAGAAACTGCTGGTCCCTGAAAAACTCTAGCAAGCAAGATATCACCGTGGAACGGTCGTTAAGACACAAACATCTTACAGACAGTAGGCAAAAAAACTTTTGCCAATGTCATTTACAAAATAGCCTCCAACACTCTACTCAACAATTTGGATGCAGTCCATCATAGTGCCATCTGTTTTGTCACCAAAGCCCCATATACTACCCACCACTGCGACCTGTATGATCTCGTTGGCTGGCCCTCGATTCATACTTGTCGTCAAACCCACTGGCTCCAGGTCATCTACAAGTCTCAGCTAGTTAAAGCCCCGCCTTATCTCAGCTAACTGGTCACCATAGCAGCACCCACCCGTAGCACGCGCTCCAGCAGGTATAGCTTCACTGGTCACCCCCAAAGCCAATTTTTCCTTTGGCTGGCCTCCTCTCCTTCCAGTTCTCTGCAGCCAATGACTGAAACGAACTGCAAAAATCTCTAAGCTGGAGACTCTTACACCCCCCCCCCCCCCGTTCAATAAGTTGTGGCTCCATCCTGCCACTACTCATTAGTCATGACAAAATGTATGAGCACATGTGGAGTATTAACAAGGCTTTGTGTCACATACATATTTCAACCTAGTTATCTTGATAGTTTACCCTGTACTGTTAAAAAGCTTGTGGATATGCCTCAGGGGGGTTCTATAATGCTTCAATTATTTTAATAATGGGGGGGGGGGGGGGTGGGTCACATTATGCAATGGAATAATGAAACATCCTCTATGGTTGATATCAACCACCTGACCTAATCATTCCCAACATCAGAAGATCTACCTGAGGGACAACAACGCATGGCTCATTCATTTTGAACATCTTAAACGTAATCTTTTTAAAATCTAATATTTAACCAGACAAGACAGTTAAGAACACATTCTTATTTACAATGACGGCCTACACCCCACCCTATTGGACTTCCAATCACAGCCGGTTGTGATACAGCCTGGATTTGAACCAGGGTGTCTGTAGTGACGCCTCAAGCACTGAGATGCAGTACCTTAGACTGCTGCGCCACTCGGGAATCCCATATGTAACAGTATAACTTTTGTCTGTCCCCTCGCCCATACCCGAGCTTGAACCAGGGACCCTCTGCACACAAAGACAACAGTCACCCACGAAGCATCGTTACCCATCGCTCCACAAAAACCGCAGCCCTTGTAGAGCAAGGGGAACCACTACTTCAAGGTCTCAGGGCGAGTGACGTCACCGATTGAAACGCTATTAGCGTGTACCACCGCTAACTAGCTAGCCACTTCACATCGGTTACACATACATATACAGTTGAAGTCGGAAGTTTACATACACTTAGGTTGGAGTCATTAAAACTAGTTTTTAAACCACTCCACAAATGTCTTTAAAAAAAACTATAGTTTTGGAAAGTCGGTTAGGACATCTAATTTGTGCATGAATGTCACGAATCTCGCCGAGGATGGTGCCTCTTCCTGTTGGGGCGGGGCTCGGCGGTCGTCGTCGCCGGCCTATTAGCTGCCATCGATTCCCTTTCCATTTGCTTGGGTTTAATTGGGTACACCTGTTTTGTTTTGTGAAGCACACGGGTGGCAGCATCATGTTGTGGGGGTGCTTTGCCATAGCCACAGTAAAACGAGTCCTATAGCGACATAACCTGAAAGGCCGCTCAGCAAGGAAGGAGCCACTGCTCCAAAACTGCCATAAAAAAGCCAGACTATATGGTTTGCAACTGCACATGGGGACTTTTTGGAGAAATGTCCTCTGGTCTGATGAAACAAAATTAAATCTGTTTGGCCATAATGACCATGTTTGGAGGAAAAAGGGGGAGGCTTGCAAGCCAAATTGACATAATTTGAGTCAATTGGAGGTGTACCTGTGAAGTACAGGGGGTGGCAGCATCATGTTGTGGGGGTGCTTTGCTGCAGGAGGGACTGGTGCACTTCACAAAATACATGGCATCATGAGGAAAGAATATTACGTGGATATATTGAAGCAACATCTCAAGACATCAGTCAGGAAGTTAAAGCTTGGTTGCAAATGGGTCTTCCAAATGGAAAATGACCCCAAGCATACTTCCAAATTTGTAGTAAAATGGCTTAAGGACAACAAAGTCAAGGTATTGGAGTGGCCATCACAAAGCCCTGACCTCAATCCCATTGAAAATGTGTGGGCAGAACTGAAAAAGAGTGTGTGAGCAAGGAGGCCAACAAACTTGACTCAGTTACACCAGCTCTGTCAGGAGGAATGGGCCAAAATTCACCCAACTTATTGTGGGAAGCTTGTGGAAGGCTACCCGAAATGTTTGACCCAAGTTAAACAATTTAAAGGCAATGCTACCAAATACTAATTGAGTGTATGTAATCTTCTGACCCACTGGGAATGTGATGAAAGAAATAAAAGCTGAAATAAATCACTCTCTACTATTATTCTGACATTTCACATTCTTAAAATAAAGTGGTGATCCTAACTGACCTAACTGACAGGGAATTTTTACTAAGATTAAATGTCAGGAATTGTGAAAAACTGAGTTTAAATGTATTTGGCTAAGGTGTATGTAAACTTCCGACTTCAACTGTACATAGAGTAAGGTCACCAATGTTGAGACAAAGTCACTGGTAGAGTAACACTAGCTCGGTTTCCATCTGATTGGTGACAGATTTTCATGTGAATATTCTAAAATCTGCATTAAGAAAATATTGACATTTTCCCACCAGTGGTGTGTTCCCACCAAATTGACTTGCTGTAGATAACCATCTGTGAGTGATGACATAGTGCACACAAAATGTACCTTTTCACTTAAGTTTTCACATTCGGAATAATAATCTAAAGTTCCATTTGTTTCCATTGCATTTTCAACTCTATTAATAGTTTTGTCACAAAAACTGTTGTGTTAAAAAGCAAATGTGCCCACTTTGGTCTTGGCACGTGTTCTCTAGCCAAGATACTGTAATGACCTGACTAGATCATAAATGAACTATTGTCCAGACAGGTTTGAGGCTTGAGTTTGCGAATTGACGGTTTATTAAACCAACTTTACACAGGCTACTGTTTGGGCCGTAGCACACGCCAAAAAGATAACAGATAACCCACAAGCCAATCGTGACCTTCTCTTGGGAAGCCCAGACGTAAGAGAGAGAGAACAAAAAGCTGAACCTGGTCTTAACTTCCAATGCTCCACCCCCCCTCCACGCCACTCCGCCAACCACCAGGATGCCCGGCATCAGAACATTCCAGGCATTCCCGTGATTGGCAGATAGCAGGTTGATTGACATGTCGGACCCCGCGAACACCGGGTACTGGTCAGTACAACACAACCACCTCCTAGCCTAACACATAACACACAGCTGTCTGTGCGGGTCGCTACACAGCCCCCCCACCACAAAGTCCCTCGTCCCCGAGGGAACAAACAAAGTCTCTGAAGCGACCCGGAGGTCTCCTTTGCCTGCGTGTCCGTGATGGTCGCAGAGTGCCCCTCTGGGAATCAGGGGATGAAGGCATGGGGGATAAGGAAGCGGGAACGGGTAATACAGTCCGTGGCTCTGGGGAACCACGCGGTGACACAGGGGGGGAGACAGGGGGAGTGGGCTGTCTGGAGCCTTGTCTGCGGCACCTGAGGGTGGGTGCCTGGAGAATGTCATTGCCAGAGAAGGGAATTGTGGGGGTTCCTGGGGTTTGGGGAAAAGAGGCCCCTCTGTATGGGGCTAACCTGTCCCGGTGCAGTGCCACCTTTCTCCCCCTGGGAGGAAGCTGCACCCGGTACACAACCTCCCCTACCCTCTCCAGGACACTGCAGGGTCCCACCCAGTGACTGTCCAACTTGGGGCATCTGCCTTTTTTCCTTAGGGGGCTGTAGACCCAGACCAGCTCCCCAGCCACAAAGTGCCTTCCCCGGGTGTGCACGTCATAGTTCCTTTTCTGCCTCACACCTGCATTCACCAGCTGCTCCCTGGCGAAGGTGTGGGCTGTCTCCAGGCGGTCCTGGAGTCTCCGGGCATACTCCGGCCCCGGAGGAACATGAGGGCTATCCAGGGGCCGACCAAACGCCATCTCCGCAGGGGTGCGGATCTCTCTCCCCAGCATGAGGAGGGCAGGCGTGCAGGAGGTGGAGTCTTGGACAGCGGAGCGGCATGCCATGAGGACCATAGGCAGGTGCTTGTCCCAGTCCCGCTGGTGTTTGGAAAAGACAATGGCCAGCTGCTGTCCAAGCGTTTTGTTGAAGCGCTCCACAAGGCCATCACTTTGAGGATGGAGAGGAGTAGTGCGGGTCTTGTGCATACCCAGCCTCTCACACATGGTGGCGAACACACGGGACTCAAAGTTTCTGCCTTGGTCGCTGTGGATGGACTCTGCAGCTCCAAACCTGCTGAACATCCCCGCTGTCAGGGCGTCGACGATGGTCTCTGCCTCCTGGTCAGGCAGAGCATAGGCCTCGGGCCATTTTGTGAAATAGTCCATGGCCGTGAGCACCCAGCGGTTTCCACTGTCTGTGGTGGGGAACGGCCCAACTACATCCACTCCCACCCTCTCCATGGGAGCCCCCACTGGGAACTGTTGGAGCTGAGCATGAGAGCGGCCTGGGGGGCCCTTTCTCGCTGTGCAAAAGTCCTCCACATCCCTCTTGTGCTGCCCCCAGTAGAAGCCCTGACGGAGACGGCGCAGTGTTTTTGTGACCCCAAAGTGTCCAGTCCCCACCCCCCCATGAGTACTCTGGAGCACAGCCTCCCGCAATGATTTTGGGACCACCACCTGCCACCTCTCCTCTCCCATAGCTGACTCCTTCCATGCCCGCTGTAGCACGCCATCAGCCAGCCGCAGTCTCTCAAACTTCGACCACAACCCTTTGGTCGCGAGTGAGAGCACTGTCACCTCTTCCCATGGTGGCCTCACCTGCGCCTCTACCCACTGTAGCACTGGCTGTAGGTCTGTGTCCCGTCCCTGCTGCTGCCGCCATTCAGCCACGTCGACAGTCTGCAGCTCGCAGCAGACCGGCCCGCTCGCCCGACACACTGTGGCACAGACACCCTCCTCTGCCCGCAGCTCTCTCTCCCGTACCTCTCTCCGTTCACAGTGGCGGCAGCCGTCTGCAGTACAGGGCCGACGGGACATGGCGTCGGCGTTGGAGTGGCGTGCCCCTGCCCTGTGCACCACCGTGAAGTCATACGGCTGAAGCTCCTCCAACCAGCGTGCCACCTGCCCCTCTGGCTCTCTGAAAGACATGAGCCACTGGAGAGCAGAGTGGTCAGTCCTTACAGTAAAGGGCAGACCACCCAGGTAGTACTTGAAGTGTTTGACGGAAGCCACAACAGCCAAGAGCTCCCGCCGGGTGACACAGTAGCGGCGCTCATGTTTGTCAAATGTTTTGCTGAAGTACGCCACCACTCTCTCCCCTCTGGCCCCACCTGGGCCAGCACCCCACCCATGCCCACATTGCTCGCGTCTGTGTCCAGGATAAAGGGCAAGGTGAGGTCAGGGGGCGAGCACGGGGCCTCGATCAGTGCACGTTTGAGGGTGTTGAACGCCTCCTCACACTCCACTGTCCAAGTGAAAGCCTTGTCCTTCGGCAGCAGGCGGTTCAGTGGAGCAGCAACGCTTGAGAAGCCCCGTACAAACCTCCTGTAGTACGAGGCCAGGCCCAGGAAGCTCTTCAGCTGACGCTGGTCGGTGGGGGTGGGCCAGTCTCTGACAGCCCCTACCTTGTCCTCCATGGTGCTGATCCCCTCCTTCCCCACTCGGTGGCCCAAGAAGGACACCTCTCTCCTCATGAAGTGGCACTTCTCGGGGTGGAGCTTCAGACCTGCGGCAGCCACCCTCTCCAGCACACGCCGTAGCGCCCCCAGGGCTGACTGGAAGGAGCTGCCATGGGCCAGGATGTCATCGAGGTATACCAGACACTGCTGTCGGGGATGCCATCCAGCACACTGTCCATCAAACGCTCAAAAGTAGCTGGAGCGTTGCACAGGCCAAAGCACAGGACCTTGAACTGCCAGTGTCCTCTGTTAGTGGAGAACGCAGTTTTGGCTCTGGCCTCTGGGGAGAGGGGCACCTGCCAGTAGCCACTGCGGAGGTCTAGTGAGGAGAACCAGGAGGACCCCCTAACCAGGTCCAGCGACTCATCGATACGTGGTATGGGGTATGAGTCCTTCCTGGTTACCTCATTCAGCCGCCTGTAGTCCACACAGAACCTCAGCTTGCCCCCTTCTTCGGAACCATGACGACTGGCGCCGCCCAGGGGCTGTCTGAGGGCTCAATGAAGTCTGCCCGCTGCATCTCCAACACAGCCTTGTCTCAAGACCGCCTCCTGACAGTGTCATCTGGGGTAGCTGGGCTGGGGGTTGCGGCCCGGGCTCACAGAGGGCTGTGTCATGGAGGTAGCTGGAGGAATGTAACACACCGCCGTAGGTGACAGGGGGACTGGGGAAAAGTCACACACAGCTGTGGGGGAGGGGGCGCAGCCATGAGTCTCTGCTGCTTTAACTGTTGGAGTAAAGGGTTTGTTGGGTTGAGTGAATGTGACATTTGTGGGAGCCATGGTGACTTCCGTCCCTCCCTGGAAGCTCAGTGTGCCCCTATTTAGGTCTAACTGGCAGCCTGTGCTCCTAAGAAAGTCCAACCCCAGGATACAAGGGTCCTGCACAGCCGCCACCCACACAGGATGACGCACAGTCCTGCCCCCTACTGTCAGAGTCATTATTCCCTTCCCTTTCATGGGTGCCAGCTCACCTGTGACTGTGCGGAGCTGCACAGTTGTAGGCTCGCACTGAGTCCAACCTGGCACAATATCTGGCCTCACCAGGGTTACTGTGGACCCAGTGTCCACCAGGGCGGAGCAGGGCACCCCCTCCACAGTGACAGGGACATGACAAAAGTCCCCAACACAGGTCCGGCCCACCACAACAACAGGCTCCATCCGCTTGCCCTCGTCTGCTTCTGGGGGAAGTGGAGCCTTGCTTCCCCGTCTGTGCCGGTGGGCTCCTCCTGAAGATGATGGTGGTTGGGATAGAAAGCCAGGGGTCCGCACTACCCGGTCTATGCGGACCCCGAGCCGTTTCCCTGAGCTCTGGGGGACATGGGGCAATCTCGGCGCAGATGGCCTGGCTGGCCACAACCCCAGCAGACCCTGGGACCAGGGCTTGTGTTTCGTGCCGCCTGTAGCGACACAGCCCGAATGAGTTTTGTCATTTCGGCCACCCAAGCAGGCTTTTCCGGCTCCGGGCTGCTCTGCCCCCAGCTCGCACAGAGGGTGTGTCTCCCTGCACCCCCACCAAAGCCCCAGCTGAAGCCCCAGCCCACACCAGCTCCCTCTCCAAAGCCATCTCCAAGGCTGTCTGCAATGACTCAGGATGAGCCAGCTGGGTCTGTATGCGCAGCTCCGTAGGAGAGAGCGCCTGTATGAACTGGTCCCGTGCTAGCTCGCTCTGCACGGAGGGGGCATGTGAGCATATGCCCGCCGAGAGAGGCTCTCAATGTCATTAGCTAGCACCCGTAGAGGCTCTCCAGGCTGTCTGCGTCTATTACTCAGTTCGGAGCGCAGTAGCCCTGGGCTGTACACACTGTCCATAGCGCCTCCTCAGTGCTCCCACTAAAGCACCATAATCATGCCTGTCCTCGGGGCTAATCAATATCAAACAGGCCAGAGCTTCATCCGTGAGGCATAAAGCCAACTGCAGTGCCCTTTCTTCATCCGACCACCCCTAAAATGAGCTAACAGTTCAAACTGAGCATGAAAAGCTTCCCAATCCGCCTTACCGGAATACTTCGGGTCTTAACAGATACGGACGCAGCCGGGAACTGGGCGCCGCCATGTTTGTTTACATCCTGAGCCCCAGATTCCTCGTCACGCCGCGTCGACGTCGCCACTTCGGTCCGCCCACCAGAATCCGCGCGAAATACAGACGACGAAGCACTCATGCCCGCTTCAGCCGCCATCGCTCTAACGTCCTCCCTCAAGCGGCCTCTGCGCTCCGACGCCCTGGCGATCTCCCCAGACAGAACCCCCGACGTCCATTCACACGCACCTCCTTGGCCATAATCGTCCCCTACCTCCACCTTCACTTTCGGATTCCCTCGACGCATTTTCAATCCCCGTTCTCACCTACGGTAGCTAGCCACATAAGTCAGCTAGCTAGCTGGCTAACTTGTATTAACGTTTTTACTTCTGACACCAATGTAATGACCTGACTAGATCATAAATTAACTATTGTCCAGACAGAGGCTTGAGTTTGCGAATTGACGGTTTATTAAACCAACTTTACACAGGCTACTGTTTGGGCCGTAGCACACGCCAAAAAGATAACAGATAACCCACAAGCCAATCGTGACCTTCTCTTGGGAAGCCCAGACGTAAGAGAGAGAGAGAACAAAAAGCTGAACCTGGTCTTAACTTCCAATGCTCCACCCCCCCTCCACGCCACTCCGCCAACCACCAGGATGCCCGGCATCAGAACATTCCAGGCATTCCCGTGATTGGCAGATAGCAGGTTGATTGACATGTCGGACCCTGCGAACACCGACATGTCGGACCCTGGTCAGTACAACACAACCACCTCCTAGCCTAACACATAACACACAGCTGTCTGTGCGGGTCGCTACAATACAGTACAGGCAGGCTGTGGGGGTAGATTTACTTCAATATTATGATTATTATATCAATATTTGCGCATAAAGGCATTTCCACTGGCATAATTAATCTTACCGAAACAAAAAGATCCCACCATGTTCACTGAAAAAAATGATCTGTTGGCATTTGTAAAATTGTATCTAACTTCCTGTTTCCATCACTGTCTTCCATCACTGTCATCGCTGTCATTTTTATATGGTATGTCTTTACTCGCATAAAAACTGTGGATGGAAACTTAATTTTTATCTAGGTTTCCATCGAATGAATGACAGATTTTCATGCAAATATGATAAAATATGCAAAAAAAATACAAGTGAAATGGGTTTCCATTTCTATTTCAACTCTTCTGATGGTTTTGTCATAAAGAATGTTGCGTTATATAGCGAACGGTACCCACTCGGATATTGATTGGCATTTGCTCTCTAGTCAACAGCTCACAGATACAGCGCTGGTATAGCCTTGCAGGAGATTATTATGGACAAAAGAGCTAGATCATTTTTTATTTGTCAAACGGCAGCCAAGCATCGATCATCATGTCCCCAGAATAAAACCCTTGATATTTATTGGAAAGTAGCATGAAGCTCATCATCTTGCATTTCACCACCCTGTGAAGTTCATTGTAATTTATTTAATCTGTAGCCTAATAAACTGCACGTGTTCTCGAGTCGTAGTGGAAGGACCACACGACGTTATCGTGTGACTCACTTCAATATGATGGTTATTATTTGTGCACGATGGGCGTTTCCACCCCCAATTTCTCGCATCATTCATTTTACCGCCAAAAAAACATCCCGCCTTGTCTAGCGTACTTTTTTGCTGTCGACATTTGGAAAGTTTACCGAAAAAATTGCTGTATCCATCAGGACTGTCGTTAACACTTTATATTTCATCATACTCTGTTTTTCTGTGCTTCTTTTCCTTAGTAGATCAATAGTCATGTACAGTACTGCTCCCAGTGACACACCAACAGTGCCATTGTAACCGATGTGAAAAGGCTTGCTAGTTCGCGGTGGTGCACGCTAATAGCGTTTCAATCCGTGACGTCACTCGCTCTGAGACCTTGAAGTAGTTGATCTCCTTGCTCTGCAGGGGCCGTGGCTTTTGTGGAGCGGTAGGTAACGATGTGTGCAGAGGGTCCCTGGTTCGAGCCCAGGTAGGGGCAAGGAGAGGGACATACATTTTACACCATGACGAGCCAAAACAAACTTAATTTCTTCCATTTAGATAAGTTGCTTGTTGTTCCAACCACTGAGGAAATTTTGTTTCGATCAAGACAATACATTTACCATAGGATCCGAAATGGTAGGCTGGATGCTTAAAACGGTGACGTTTCAGTGATGAACGACAATATTCAAATGAAAAAAATATCTTTAATGCTTCACACAATTTCAGAAAAATATTGTGGGAGACATTCACATTTCCCTTGTAATTCAAACCCTTTAAATGCTTAATTTACTCAACAATAAAAAAATATATATACTAAAAAAATAAGGTATTTATAACCTTATGGCATCTGACAACATATTAGATATGATTCACTCCGTTTGCACTCAAAAGCAGAACAAAGCAATGCAAGCATAATCTCACAATGGTAGAACCAGCAGAATCAACCCAATGGGTTGTCAGATGATTGACAAACCATATAATCATAATGGTTGTCCTGAATGGCGCCCTATTCCCTATATCGGGTGGGCAATTCCAGTCCTCGATGTCCTGATTGGTGTCACAGTTTTTCAACCCAGCCTCAGACAACACACCTGACTAATAATCACCCAGTCATGATCTTCAGTTTAGAATGTAATGTGATTAATTCAGCTGTGTTTGTTAGGGATGGAGAAACAGAGGGACACCAATCAGGCCCTTGGGGACTGGAGTTGTCCACTCCTGCCCTATATAGTGAACTACATTTGACCAGGCCCTGGTCCGGTCAAACAAGTAACAAAGACAAACCCCTCTAAGCAGAGGAGAGTCACCTATTTTTAATGACATACAAATCTGAAACTGTAGGCTGTACAGCCTTCTCAATGTTTGCCATGGGAAGTGCAACATCTAACTGTCCTAATAGTCTCACTTGAGCATCAATGACACGATCAAAGCCCCCGTACCCCTGAAGATCATCTCATAGTCCACCTGACCAGGCAAATCCCAGATTTGGAAATTGACGAAAGAGCTACTGGAGATGTCAACATTGGCGACATCTTGTGGAATACAACCTGGATAGTGGAGCACTATAGACAAAGCACATTTATGCTTGATCCGAAAATGTGTTCGGAGGCTTCGTGTAGCGGGTGTGACGCAATTGCGAATCTGCTAGAGACACGCAATGGCCAAATCAAGCTCTGTATATCATGGCCTCTAACATTCTGTGGAGGGCACCGTATAGCTCCGCATTGACATGATTGGTTAACGGTAGGTGGGGGCGGTAAATCCTGTACAAACACACTTCCTTGACAACTTCCATCACCGTAGCTCTGCTAAACTTAAGTGCAAGAAGTAGGACAGCCCTCACGTCTGCATTGCAGTAAATGCTGTGCGGCCACTTCAGACATCAGATTAACGATAGAGCCTTTTAGTGTAGATGACTTGACTAGCGAGTTTATCAATTTGAGTCGTGGCCATGCATAAACATTATAGTTTGTATGACTAGGCGGCAACGATGCACAGGCTCATTGTATAACTAACCTGAACTAGGAACACAACAAACCCTTTGAATGTACGATTTACCACTTCTTTGACAAGTGTTGCTCGCAGTTTGAGCAAAAAAAAACATGAACTGATTCGATACATTTAACAAAGTGCTGCTCATAGTTTATATATGAAGGGCCTACGTATCAACTTTCGCTGTGATTGCTTTTGTTAATACGTTATGTGCGAATGAATTGAACATGGACAAATGCATCATAAAAAATATATATATATTGAGCCTATTTAATGCAAACCTTGCTGTTAATAGATGGCAAAGCAGCATAAGACTGAGTTAAACGTTTGGAAATGTCAAATTCACTTTCTCATTCATTGCCTAAAATCGTATATCAAGTGCAAGTGCGCTGTTTAGCACTAACCCTAATCACACTATTAACATTATGCCTAAAATTAAATTAAGACCTAAAAGCAAATTTTGGTTTTCATAAATGTTTCGATTTAGGACTTAAAAAAAAAAACTTTGTAGCTGTGACGAGCGTCAATTTGCCTGTTTCGTCTCATTTCCGCCATGAACTATATTTTCCCCGCTCCCTCAATCTCATTGGTGCTCCATGCAAACGCTGTTTCACTACATGGCCATAAGATGGCGCCAAATATATAGCTAGGGGGTTTTGCCTTTTACACAAGTAGCTCAGTTTCAGTTTCATTTATTGAATAGCAAATAGTGAAGTAACCGGCAGCGTATAGAAAGGTCCATCTTCATATTAGAACATCATCAATCATTGATATTTTATCCCATAATTCACAGTTCAGATAATTGTTTTGTTGTTGTTGTAGCAACCGCACCACCGTGGGAGAAATTGCTTTGTTTGCAGTCGGGCTCTGGGTCTTGTCGGCTGTTGCGTTGATTAGCTAGCTAGTTTACAAACCTTTAATCATCCTAACGCTACATATCTGTTCGCAATAATGGCCCATTACAGAGTAAGTATACGAAACTGTTCTTCAAACACGAGTGGTTTGAAGATATTTATTTCATGTCCTATGTTTTCATGTGTTACTTTGTAAACTAAGTTAGCGAACTGACTGCATTCATTGATTACTTTGTATCTAGGGTAGCTCTCCTTTATTGGAATCAGCTGTGTGGTTGTGTTAGTTAAACTATTTGTTTTCAAAGTTTATGGTCAATCAGGCATATTTGTATTCTGCTTACCTGCCTGGAAACTCATAAACTGAAGTAGTTATCTAGCTACAGCTTTAAATAGCCTATGCAAAAAAAATGTTTTGTTAGTCTTCTCATCATTGTTTGATTTCACAGGCTTCCGAGTCCAAGAGAGAACAATTTCGAAGGTATCTAGAAAAAGCTGGAGTTCTTGACAGTCTCACCAATGGTAGGCTTCTTTCAGAAATTGAAGAACATTACTGGCAAAGTTTCTTTTAATATGCATAAAGTTTCTCATGCGGTATACTTTGATTTTGTGATTTAAATGTTCATCATTTTGATTCCAAATTCGAACCACTTGCATAGTCTATAGCAGGGGTGTCAAAGGTGTCCAATATGGCCCGCACGTGATTTGAGTTACAAAAAAACTCAATACACTTTAATATTTTAGATTTACATTTTAGTCATTTAGCATAACATCTTATCCAGATCAATTTACAGGAGCAATTAGGGTTAAGTGCCTTGCTCCAGGGCACATCGCCAGATTTGTCACCTAGTCGGCTCAGGGATTCGAACCAGTGGCCATTTGGTTACTGGCCGAAATGCTCTTAAAGGGAAACTGCAAAAATGTTCACCGCCATAGGTACTCCAGCACCACCCCAACATCAACATATGTGAAAATGGTAGATAAGTGTTTATAATGACATCGTGTGTATCTGGTGATTTTTGGACCAATCATTAGTAGGCAATACTAATTGTCTACAAATTAGTTGATGTAATTGAAAAACCTATATTTCTCATTCATAATCTCCAGCACCACCTCAACATTAACATAAGTGAAAATGGTGTAATTCTATGTTTTGTAGTAAAAAAAAAAGACAATGAAGTAGACATTAAAAAGGTTTTCCCTTTAACCGCAAAGCTACCTATCGCCCAGGACAAAAATACACAAAAAACAAACAAATTGAAACGGTGTATACATTTTAATACACCTAAATTCATACCGTTTCTTGACTTTGTTCAGCTTGCTATAATCACCGAAATGAAAACTAGACAGTCGGGGAGCATCGAATACAAACATCGATGATTACTCTTTCTTTTTTTGTGTGCTATTTTTCACGTTGAGGATGTATAACATGTATTCAGTGAGGCCCTATGGGACCTTGTTGAAGAACGAATGCGGCCCCAAGGGCCAAACCTGTTTGACACCCCTGATCTATAACAAAACTTTTGACTCACATATCACAACCAATATCCATAACAATTGTATTACTGTTTGCAGTGTTGGTCGCCCTGTACGAGGAGCCAGATAAACCTAATAACGCTTTGGAGTATCCTTTTTGTCTTGGTTTGAATAATATTCCAATATGATGACAACCATGACCACCGTCTCAACTGATCCCGTTGGTGCAGATGTTGCTTGCTGATTCAGCTAGTCACTCATAGCGTTGGGCAGAGAGTACCTTGCCTGAAATCTAATGAATAGTGCCCCCCTGGTGCAAAAACGATCAAGTGTAGACTTTGTGTACGTTTACAGTAGCCTCGTCTAAAATTGTCGTTGTTCATGTGATGTCTTTTAAAGGCTCTTTTTCTTATTGTTCTATTAAGTCATTTACCGCCAGGTGATGTCACCAGGCAGGCCAAAACTCCACCCCCATCAAAACGGGCTGAAATCTCAGGTGGCCTTTTCAAACAGCTCTTTGACTAAAAGGGCATTATCATTATTCTCATTTCACAGCATTATGCCAACCTCATAGTGTGGAAATATATAAAACACAGGAAAAATCAAATTTTTGACTGCACTGGGCCTTTTTTTTTTAGAGAGTTTATGGTGTACAGTGGCTGGCCAGAGTGGTGGTGCTCTGGTGATATGGGTTCAAACCCTGATTTACACCACTTTCCATTCTATGCACTAGCAGCTCTCCTCTATCTCCCCATCTCAATCACTTCTTGTTCACGGTAGCTGTCATCAACAACAAGAGTTTTGACTAGCCTTCACCTAAACCCCAGCTTTCTAAAGCATCACCTTGGTGTGGCTGGTGCTGAGCCCGGAGACACGGAGGCCCTTCGTCTGGAGCTAACTGAGCTACAGCAGAAGTGGGATCTGCTCATGGAGGAAAACAAAGACCTCAGAAACAGGGTCAGAGAGAATTTAAAAAAAATCCTAAATTCAAGGCTTTGTTTCCTGGACCCAGATTAAGTTTAGATTCTCCATTGATCTTGTTTTGCTTTTTTTGCCCAGAACTAGGCTTAATCTGTATCCGGGGAAACCACTCCTAAATACCCCAAAAATATCTAATCCCGGTAAGTTGCAAATACCCGACTTTTCTCTACCTTGTTTTACAGCTTCTGCAGTATGAACCAGCACCCGAGGATGGAGCAGCAGAGTAGCGGAGTTGGTTGAATTGTTCTTTTTGTCCACTGTTTTGAGAGAAAAAAGGCACTTTTTTTGTTATTTCTTAGTAGTATAATGACACTATACCCAAGGATGGACATTTTTGTTAAGTAGTATTTTCTGTGTACAGGCACTTGTTCAATCTAAAGCGTCAACTGTTTCTCTCCAATTTCAAGTCAATAAATACTATTTTCAGCAAATATTCTTCATGCAACGTTATTGTGTTGATGTATCTCTAGATGGAATTCCCAACTGATCCTTGCCTATTCATTTAAATGCCACACACACAGGGTCACCGTGACAACAGGCCTACTACTTCTGGTCCAGTATGGGCTTAGCGTTCAAAGCCAATTTTCTTGCCTCTTGCTGTTTGGCTATATAATTTTATATCTCTGTAAATGAATTATTTTAAAATATCATCTCATTAGTAATTCAAGAATATTAGTACTTTATTTTATCAAGTAAAATGATTATACAATTGTGAATATACAAATCAATGTATGATGTAGTGTTTAGTAAAAAAAAACAAAGTACAGCTTCACATAAGCAATAGGCTTGTTCAAAATCAGTCCCATTCCCTCCCAATCAAAATGTACAATTTATCTTGTCAAATAATTAGTGGGCTTTGTGCCACAATATCAACGCTTTTTCAGGATGGAGGACATCTGCAGTATCCCGACCTGAAAAAAAAAAAAACAGAACAAGTTGAAAATATTATGTAACTGGTTTGGCCAAAGACTACATTGTTGTAGTAGTTCAATTATAGTTGAACTGAAATAAGCTGTTGCTTTGTTGTTCATTGGATGGTTTAAATAAAGTTGGCCAGTAGCCTATATCATGAGTAAAGAAACTGTCAATTGGGCTGATACTCAAATAGATTATGTCACTGGGAAAATGTCCTCTGATTAGATCGGTAGCTAGTGAACTCCAGCCACCAATTTAAATTGTAAAGTCAAATTCACTTGGTTATTGTGCTTTTTAAAAGTACAATACCTTAAATACAATATTGAGGAAATCATGCTTTGAAACTTTTTCCTTGTTAACACATTATTTCCAATGAATATCATTGATTAGTTTTGTGTTACGTAATTGCGAATTACAGCCTAAAGGATATAGATTTTCTGATTCTGCTTTCCATTGCTCTTGGTTCATTGCTGTAAGCCTTGCATTTAAATGCACGCAATGCAATGAAAGTCCTTCAAACTAAAACAGACCTGTCAACAATGTGTCTTTTTATCTAGATTTACTAAGTGTTTTCCATTGCAAAATTCTGCTTTGCTTTTTGTCTTCTGAAAATAACGGGTGCAAATTTGGTGCATAAAACCAGACTCTGACTAAATGCATTGTGGCCTGGGCCCAGAGCAGTTTATCTTAACGGTAATGCTGTGTACTCAACTTCACTGACAGAAAAACATCACAGTCTCAAGAACTGCAATTCTATGGAATAATATCATTTCTTAGGCTACACTTCAGGGCACCCTTAGCTAACACCGTAACAGTGTACCCTGAAGCATAGCCTGTTTTTTATTTATTTAACCTTTAATTAATTAGGCAAGTTAAGAAAAAAATATTATTTACAGTGACGGCCTACCCCAGCCAAACCTTCCTCTAACCCGGAGAACGCTGGGCCAATTGTGCGCCACCCTATGGGACTCCCAATCACGGCTTGTTGTGATACAGCGTGGAATTGAACCAGGGTCTGTAGTGACCGCTGCGCCACTCGGGAGCCCCAACATCGTAATAGTTTCTTGTGACATGATGAGATAAGGTAATAAACCTTAGATCTGCAGGTCGCCTGGAGCTCGCCTGCTGCTGCCGTTACTTGCCAGTGACATTCGGCTGTTGGGAGGGCTGTTGCCATAGCGGCTGTGCTGAGACACTGAGCTCAGTTCTATTGAGTCTTGGCTCTGGGGCCTGCTGAGTCTCTTGATGTCCGGCTTAGAGAAGGCCCTGGCTCGGCTGGCAGCAAAGCTACAGCGTGGCTTCATGCTTATGGTCCCAGGGAAGGAGTCCCCACTGTCTGAGCCATTCCCCTCCACTACAGTGGAACAGTTCCAGGGGGCACTGACCCTCCGTGGTTTTCTTGCAATGACCGAAAGGGTCGGGCATGAGGAGGCATCCATCAAGGGTAGCACGGGTAGGGTGGGGTACTCAGAGCCCCGTGACCCTGTGAAGTCCATGTGGTGGGTGAGAGGATCTACATGGTGGGGAAGAGGATGCACGACAAGATCCTCTGGCTCATCCTTCTTGTCCACAAGGGCAGAGCGTGTCGTCTCACGGTTGATGTTCTTTGAGTTGCTGTTGTGTTCAGGACTTGGCACTGCCTCCTTACTGGCTGTATCGTGACTGTCTGTACATGGCTTGACACCAGGGTCCACCTGAATAGGAACAAAGGCAGAGGAGGCATTGAGGAGGGAATGCGTCGGTCCGTTGCCCTGTTTCTCTATCAGGAGTGTGTACCCACTGGGTCCGCTGGGGACAACAGGCTTGCAGCCCACAGAGGTTGCCCCCATGTTAACTTGTTTGACGTCAGAGTTTCTTTTGGATTTGCTACGGTAGTAGTCATCCTTCAGGTGTGGGTGGTAGGCCAGGATGCCCTTCTTAAGCTTCCTGTAGCTCAGGTGCGTGATCTCCAACAGGCTGAGGAAGAGGGAGACGGCAGCGATGCCCTGCATGAACATCATGAAGACAGTCTTTTCCGTGGGCCTGGAGACAAAGCAGTCCACCACATTTGGGCACGGCTCCCTCTCGCACTTAAACAAAGTGTCCAGGTGATGGCCGTAGAGGAGGTACTGGCCCATCATGAAGCCCACCTCCACCACAGATCGGGTGACGATGTGGGCCACATAGGTCTGTAGCAGGGACCCTCTCAGCGGGGCCTTGTTGAGCTTCCCCAGGTCCAGCTGTCTCATCTCCCTCTCGATGCGCCTCCGTACCTCGATCAGCTCCACTCCCTCCAGCTCCCGACGCAATGCTGCCCTGTTAGTGTGGCGCGTCTTCTCCAGAGCTCGCAGCTGGTAGATGGCGTGACCCATGTAAACCAGAGAGGGTGAGGAGACGAAGATGACCTGCAGCACCCAGTAGCGGATGAGTGAGATGGGGAAGGCTCGGTCGTAGCACACGTTACGGCACCCTGGCTGTTCGGTGTTGCAGATGAAGTCGGTCTGCTCGTCGTTCCACACGTCCTCTGCAGCGACGCCAAGCACCAGCATCCGGAAGATGAACAGGATGGTCAGCCAGATCTTTCCCACCATGGTGGAGTGGATATGCACTTCCTCCAAGATCCCACCCAGGAAGTTCCAATCTCCCATCTTCACGCGGGTTTTGCTAATTAATGGGGAAAATGATGTTAAAAAGCAGAAAATGGAATGTCAAGATGAAGTGTAGGGTGAGGTCAATAATACATGGACAATCAATGTTTATTATAAAGCAGAATTGATGATGACGATGATATAAAAGGGGAAACCTTCTTACATCCCATTTTGGGATTTCTAAATTAAGGATATGTACCCATTGATCCTTGAAGAATATAACTTTTATAAATGCCTCATGAGCTTAGTTGTACCCTGTCAGAACCCAAAATAAAAAGCTTGTTTTGCTCCTAATGTTTTTAAACAAATTAAACGTAAACAAACACTATACAGCCTCAAAAAATGGTTAAAACTATAATGTTGATATCATGGATTGCCAGTCCTTGCATCCATAGTTCTGTATGAATTTGAGAGTGGTAAAAAAAATGTCCAGCCCCATCCCTCAGCTTTTTAATGAAACGGGTGGGGAAAACACTGTTATTGTTTCAACTGCTGATTTCTCTCTTTAATAATCATTATAATATCACTTGCTAATCAAGGACTAATGATAACCATTAGTCCTAATTGAATGATCATTAGGTAATACAACATCAAATGAAATAATAATTGACTAGTTACAGGAAAAAATTATCACCCCCCCAAATATGTAAATTAAATGAATCAGAATGCAGTGGTCTTTGTGAGTTTAAATCAGGAGACCTCTGGTGGGGAAAATAAGTTAAAACTCAATCTAAAATCACACAAGTAAACTTACCTTTCATTGGGGAAATAATATGCACATAAACAGACATTTTAGAACAAAATATTTAGACGTTTGATACAATCCTGTGCTCATTGTCAATCTCTTTATCTTCTTAGTAAACCATAGGATACCCAGCCCAGAACTCCACAGCTGATTTAAATGAAAACAAAGCAAAAAGCAGCCCGTTGGCCTGGGTTGGTGAGAACTTTATAGCCTGCCAAGAGAAATCAATTATACTATTCGTTGTCATTTACCTTGCAGCAGTATGAACGGACTGCCGGTGGTGGGGAGCCCTGCAGGTCATCGGGTAATAGGGGACCGCCAAAATATTCAATCGTTTGTCTATTTGTGGCTGCTCTCAGAGGACCTCAAACCCCTGTGACCCTCGGTGGCACTCTACCCTGTGATGCCTGTAGTGGAATATGATGTGGTCTGTCCGATACACAGACACTGAGCCAGAGCACTGGCTTACCCCCTTTTGGCCCCGGTGGCTCTGAGTGCATCTCTATGGGGAGCCAGCAGTTAAAGTAAAAATCTATTAGGTCAAATATATCTGAAGTGGATTGATATTCCTGCCAGTGGTTACTAAGTGGTGTCTACTGTGGGAATAAGTACAAAACGATTAGGATACTATTCATTCCCATTATTCATCAAGTCACTGTATTCTCATGTGTCAGAATTGTGTTGCAGAATTACTCAATTTGGAGAATGACAGTTGGATCAAACTCAAATCTCAATAAACTACTGTTGGTAACCATTTGAAGAATGTGTGAATTTCTTGATGTTTCATAGTGAGACGGACTGAATAGGAAAGCTCATTTTCTTTTATTTATCCATGGGCCATGATAAGTTATTCATCATTGATAACCACACCCTGTCAATCAATAAACTTTGGCCTTTTGGAATGAACCTTTGAATCCTACAACAGATGAAATAATACTCTGTATCAGTTATTAGTAACATATATTATATGCAATACATGTTTTCTTTATACATAACTGTAGATTGTTCCTTAGCACTGTTCCCAAACACAGTTTTAACGCCACAATACTGACCAATCAAATCACGTCTTTTCCCAATAGTTTGGCAAAAACATCAGAATTTGTCTGCTTGTGTAAAGAAAGTGACAGCCATGGTGATTTT
The DNA here is from genome assembly GCF_036934945.1 of Oncorhynchus masou masou. NCBI lineage: Eukaryota > Metazoa > Chordata > Actinopteri > Salmoniformes > Salmonidae > Oncorhynchus > Oncorhynchus masou. The sequence goes on from NC_088224.1 coordinate 11,218,467, forward strand.
AAATCTGCAGGTTACAATCCTGTTCAAAATACACGCTGGAATGGATTGTCTTGTCATCTAATTATCTTGGCTGTAAATAAACTTAACAAAATTGTCCATATTAGTCCAAATATAATTTATTTGACCTTGTTCTGATATGCAATGTCAGATTATTGCTAAATCTGTTCACAAGCAGCTGGCTGTTTGGCACTAGCAATGAAAGGGATATTCCAAGTCATTAAGCAGCTATATCGCTGAACTCAATAAACCCTGTTCAATAATTGCCTTTAGTTTTTCCTGTAGTTTTGTTAATACTGACCCTTCTGTCATCACTATTGGTCTCGATGCCCTCTGCCATGACCTTGAGCCCAATCAACCTACTATACTACACCTGTACTACTCCACGCCAACATTGGGATTTTAACTTTTATATAATGTTGTTTCCTCTCATTGTAAGAACTGATTGTATTCTAAAATGTGAGTGTAAAAACACAGCAAATGTTTATTATAAATGAGGCCTCTGGTTTGAAATACTTCTTGTTGCAATCTCACTGTCATTCCGTGTTCACTTCCTGATTCAAGGGATTCGGGGGCCTAGATTCAGTTGCTCTTCACATATACAAGTCAAAGTGAATGCATGCCATATTAAATTATATGAGAGTCTGGAGTGCTTCCACCATGGTACACTATACTTTTCGATCAGTGCTTTTTCTCCGTACTGGAGATCAATCGGTCATGTCCGATTTTATACATGGATGACTCCCTGTGAATCTAATTAAGTTGACCCCCCCCCCAGCTATTGCCTGTTTTTTATTCAATTTACACAAAATCAATAGCTATGGCTTGTTGGAAGGTTAGGGTTGCATCCCAAATGGCACCACATCCCTATATAGTGCGGTACTTTTGACCGATGGGCCCTAGTCATAAAAGGAATAGGATGCTATTTTGGACGAATCCTTGGTTTTGTTTACTGTGGCCTGTGCCCTAGGAGTACTAGTTGAACCAGCCAATCCAAGCCCTTTTTGAGTTTCAAAGTTGTGGAATATGTAGCGTCTAATTCATAATTCCTTAAGGCTTGCTCTATTTGTTACTAAAGTCAAATGACTATTTGTAGTTGCTGTCCACATGTCTGTCAGGATGTCAAGGGCTGTTTTAGCTTTCTCTACTATTGTCATTCTCATATAGCGTCATTGGAGTTGGCTAAAACAGAAACTGGTCAAACATCATTGTGATTTGATTGCGGGTGATGTGGAGGTAAACCCAGGCACCCTCATTTGTTGACTTCTGTGATCGAAAAAGCCTTGGTTTCATGCATGTCAACATCAGAAGCCTCCTCCCTAAGTTTGTTTTACTCACTGCCTTAGCACATACTGCTAACCCTGATGTCCTTGCCGTGTCTGAATCCTGGCTTAGGAAGGCCACCAAAAATTCAGAGATTTCCATACCTAACTATAAGATTTTCTGTCAAGATAGAACTGCCAAAAGGGGAGGAGATAGCCTGCAAAGTAATGTCATACTTTCCAGGTCCATACCCAAACAGTTCGAACTACTAATTTTAAAAATTACTCTCTCCAGAAATAAGTCTCTCACTGTTGCCATCTGCTACCGACCCCACTCAGCTCCCAGCTGTGCCCTGGACACCATTTGTGAATTGATCGCCCCCCATAGAGCTTCAGAGTTTGTTCTGTTAGGTGACCTAAACAGGGATATGCTTAACACCCCGGGAGTCCTTCAATCTAAGCTAGATGCCCTCAATCTCACAAAAATCATCAAGGAACCCACCAAGTACAACCCTAAATCTCTAAACAAGGGCACCCTCATAGACGTTATCCTGACCAACTGGCCCTCCAAATACACCTCCGCTGTCTTCAACCAGGATCTCAGCGATCACTGCCTCATTGCCTGTATCCGCTACAGGTCCGCAGTCAAACGACCACCCCTCATCACTGTCAAACGCTCCCTAATACACTGCTGCGAGCAGGCCTTTCTAAGCGACCTGGCCCGGGTATCCTGGAAGGATATTGACCTCATCCCGTCAGTTGAAGATGCCTGGTCATTCTTTAAAAGTAACTTCTTCACCATCTTAGATAAGCATGCTCTGTTCAAAAGAATGCAGAACTAAGAACAGATACAGCCCTTTGTTCACTCCAGACCTGACTGCCCTCGACCAGCACAAAAACATCCTGTGGCGGACTGCAATAGCATCGAATAGTCCCCGCGATATGCAACTGTTCAGGGAAGTCAGGAACCAATACACGCAATCAGTCAGGAAAGCAAAGGCCAGCTTCTTCAAGCAGAAATTTGCAAAAAGTTCTGGGACACTGTAAAGTCCATGGAGAACAAGAGCACCTCCTCCCAGCTGCCCACTGCACTGAGGCTAGGTAACACGGTCACCACCGATAAATCCATGGGGCGGCAGGGTAGCCTAGTGGGTAGAGCATTGGACTAGTAACTGAAAGGTTGCAAGTTCAAATCCCTGAGCTGACAAGGTACAAACTCTGTCGTTCTGCCCCTGAACAGGCAGTTAACCCACTGTTCCTAGGCCATCATTGAAAATAAGAATTTGTTCTTAACTGACTTGCCAGGTTAAATTAAGGTAAAAAAAAAAAATCCATGATAATTGAAAACTTCAAACAAGCATTTCTCAATGGCTGGCCATGTCTTCCTCCTGGCTACTCCAATCTCAGCCAACAGCTCCACCCCCCCGCAGCCACCCACCCAAACCTCCCCAGCTCCTCCCTTACCCAAATCCAGATAGCAGATGTTCTGAAAGAGCTGCAAAACCTGGAACCGTACAAATCAGCTGGGCTTGACAATCTGGACCCTCTATTTCTTAAACTATCCGCCAAGCTGCTGCAGTCATCCCCCTCTTCAAAGGGGGAGACACCCTGGACCCAAACTGTTACAGACCTATATCCATCCTGCCCTGCCTATCTAAGGTCTTCGAAAGCCAAGTCAACAAACAGATCACTGACCATCTGTGCAATCTGGTTTCCGAGCCGGTCACGGGTGCACCTCAGCCACGCTCAAGGTACTAAACTATATAACCGCCATCCATAAAAGACAGTACTGTGCAGCCGTCTTCATCGACCTGGCCAAGGCTTTCAACTCTGCCAATCATCATTCTTATCGGCAGACTCAGTAGCCTCGGTTTTTCTAATGACTGCCTTGCCTGGTTCACTAACTACTTTGCAGGCAGAGTTCAGTGTGTCACATCGGAGGCCATGTTGTCCGGTCCGGATTTAGATAAAGCAAAATGCTATGAGAACAGGTTGTTCTACCAGGTTTGTTGTTGGTTTAATTGTGAAGCCATAGAAAATGGAAGTCTCCCTCCCATACCAATTGTTCTTGAGTAGCTTCAGTAGTTTCGAGCAATCATAACTGTGTACTTCGACAGTACATTGAATATATTGGACCCTTTCGATACTAGAAATCTTTCAAGTATTTGTGATACTGTGTTTCATGGACTGATATTCTCCATAGTTATGAAAAATGTTTACAAAATGCTGTTCAAAAATGCTACATTAATCAGTGCACTATTTTCATTTGCTACAAATATAACACTTGTGCCGACTCAGTCGGCTTACTTAATGTCTTCTAATTTAACTCACAAGAATTACATTCAAAATGATTCTCTTCAAATCAAAGCTTTATTTCAACAATGTTATAAAATGATTCCCTTCAAATCAAGGCTTTATTCGACAATGTTATAATTGTGTACAGCAAAACTGAGCTCAAAAGATACATTATTACATGTAGGACAATTAAAACAAATTGTTTGGGTATTTTCTGATTAAAAGTTTATAGTAAGATCTTCTTGTAGAACTCAATCCAAAACCACACAATTAGAGAATCAAGTCTTCGGCTGTGTAAAGAAATGGTCATAACTCACGATGCATTTAAAATGGTACTTCCTAACGGTAGGCTTGCACCCTATGTATACAGCTTGTAAAGAAGTACATTAGCTCATGTTTGAATGATGAAAATCAGTTTTGTTTCAACCCAAAGCCATCCGTTAAAGACATACATTCACTGTATTCAGTAGTACTATGTAAAAGGACTAAATAACCAGTCAGTCCTAATCACAGGCTTTACAGAACACACCAGTATTATAGGATCCCCTGACTAATAACCCAAAACTAGTCATTTAATAGGGATATCAAGTAGTACATTAAGAGTTTATAAATCATATGCAGAACATTCAATAAAATTAATATACTAAAAAAATAGGAGTACAGGGGACCAGCTACAGATTCAAAACTTTGAGAAGGTCACGACAATGAGTGTGGTTCCCTTACAAACCTCTCAAGGGCCCAAGTATTATAGATAACAGAATCAAGTCCATACAGACTCCTTTAAAAAAAAAAAAAAAAAAAAAAAGGACTGCAGTTTCAACCGTGTGTATTTTGGACACAGTGATTTCAGAATAACTGCAGTTATACTTTACTCTGACCGCAATCTTTTTTTCTTGAATGGTGTTTTATTCCAAACCAAGAGAGGATAGTGCAATTTCCCCACATTTCATTCTCACATGAAACAAAGCCTCAACCATAGTCTATCCCTGTGAAAAGGATCTTAACCAGTCAACAAATGAGCCCTTCCATTCATGGTATTCTTGGGAGTAATAGTCTGCATATTTTATAAAGAGCTCAGTATAAGGACACATTCTTTGCTGGCATCTCCTCAATTGCAGCATAATTGGGTAGAATGTCTGAACAAGAACCCTGCAAATTCCAAACAGATTCTCATGGGTTGACATGATCAGTTTCTGGAAAGGGAAGATCAATTGAAATATGCAAGGGAATCAGCCATGTACAAAAATATGTTTCAAGAAAAGCAAAACTAGAATTGACCGTCTGTAGTACACTGAAGTACCCCCTGTATAACATCAAATACAATTTAGATAAAGCACAAAATGGCAAATAACTCATTTTTAAAAAAATTAAAGAACCACATTTTCATGTATGGTTGGTGAAAAGTGAGGATTCATGCTGCTGCAGCAGTGAGTTTGGGAGGTTAAATAGAAGTCACATCAGCCCAGCTTTCTACAGAAATGTATTAAAAAGGCAAGTCAACCATCCATCTCCCCAAAAAAAGAGCACACCCACACAAGTACAACTCAGATTATTGAGTGTTAAAAGTCAAAAGAAAATCATAGCATTGAAGTAGTGAAGAAAAACGTGGAGATAGGCGAGCAGCAGTCTAGACGTGAGAGCAGGTAACTTCCTTATTTAAGATAGTTCATGAGACATCTGAAAAATAAGAAAATTATGATTTAAAAACGGGCCCTGCAGAAACATGAGGATAAAAGTTAACGTGTTGTGATATCGTTGGAACTCACAGCTGGAGGGTCTGGCGCCATATTGTCTCATGATCTGGTCATGTGTGAACTTCACAAACGATTCATATTGTTCTGGGAAGGAACCAAAACATCAAATTATCTATGGAATTAAAACCAATTAAACTGAGCTGTCTGACCATGAGATATCAATCTGGGCCGGTATTCTTAAAGCCTTTAAGAGTAGGAGAGCCAATCTGGCATCAGGTCCCAACTCCCCCTTATGTAAACTGATTAATTATGGTCTAAAATGGTGAAAATGATCCTAAATCAGCACTCCTACTCAGATGCTTCATGAAGCCTGGCACATATCTGTAAAGAGGAAGTCACTCAGTATACCTGCCAGTTTAGTGTTGAGGATTTGCTCATACTCTTCACGGATGTTCTCGTCATGGTCCTTGAGAATCCGTTCACACAGAGAGCCAACTTGGTGCAGTGTGAAACAGGGCTGGTCCCTCTTCACAGAAGACCCTGGAGAAACCATAACATGACAGGGAATGGTCTGTGGCCTGACAAGTGCACATGCAAAATCTCAAATGGCACCCTATTCCCTCTATTGTGGACTACTTTTGACAGGGGCACTACATCAGGAATAGGGCGCCCTATGGATGGTTAAAAATAACCACCTTACAAGGTCAGGATGTTGAAACATCTAGAATAAAACACATGCAGAATTCTTAAGAATTTTACTCTGGTGGCTCTTATTCGCCACACCAAAAAACAAGACAGCAGTGTGTGTGTTATTCATCCCTACAGTGAGACACAGCACAATGTGAGTGTTATTCATGCTTACAATCATTTATTTGCCATCAGATGCTAACAGCATCTCCTTCAGCTTGGTGGGAGTGCATGAAAACACACCTGGTTGGGCGCTTGGTGCCATGAAGCCAGGGCTTTGGCCTGGGCCATCACTTAGACTCTGGGACTGGCTCTGGTTGAAGGCCCCCTCAAGCTTCCGCCTCCTCTGATAGCGGCTGTATTCTTGCCTAAGATTCTGGACAATCTGCTCTGTGGAGAGGAGAAACAGAAAACGTAATCTTAACATGATTGGCGTATCCTGGAATGAGTGTTTCCTCATGCATTAACCCAGGCCTCCCACATGTCTCTCGGTTGCGTGATAAAACATGGTCATGCATGCATCTAATCAATCCATCATTTTCAATTTGGCAGGTAGATGGATGTATAAATGACTTCTTAGCAGTGGTGTAAAGTACTTAAGTAAAAATACTCAATTTCGACTTGTGGTATCTGTACTTTACTATTTATATTTGACAACTTTTACTTCACTACATTCCTAAAGAAAATTATGTACTTCTTACCCGACACCCAAAAGTACTTGTCACATTTTGAATGCAGGACAGGAAACTGGTCCAATTCATGCACTTATCATGACCAGGGCATCCCTACCACCTCTGATCTGGCGGACTCAATAAACACACGTTTAAAAAAAATATATTTTTTTTACAAAGTCTTGAGTGTTGGAGTGTGCCCCTGGCTATCCATAAATAAAAAATGGTGCCGTTTGCTTAATTTAAGGAATTTTAAATGATTTCTGCTACCAAGCTAAAACTAAAGCAGGAAGCACCAGTGACTCACTCAATACGGAAGTGGCCAGATGTGGATGCTACGCTGTAGTACCGTTTTGCTTGCACAGATTGGAATATGTTCCGGGATTCATCCAATGGCATTGAGGAGAACACCACCTCAGTCACTGGCTTCATCAATAAGTGCATTGACGACGTCGTCGTCCCTACAGTGACCGTATGTACAGTACCAGTCAAAAGTTGACACACCTACTAATTTCTGGGTTTTTCCTTTATTTGTAGTATTTTCTACATTGTCGAATAATAGTGAAGACAAAAAAAACTGGACCGTTCGCACTACCCTCTGTAGTGCCTTGAGGTTGGAGGCTGAGCAGTTGCCATACCAGGCAGTGATGCTACCAGTCAGGAGAGGTCAACCAACTATGATTTTTCGATACCGATAATTGGAGGACCAAAAAAGCCAATACCAATTTTTTTATTTGTAATAATGACAATTACAACAATACTGAATTAACACTTATTTTAACTTAATATAAAACATCAATAAAATCAATTTAGCCTCAAATAAATAATGAAACATGTTCAATTTGGTTTAAATAATGCAAAAACAAAGTGTTGGAGGAGAAAGTAATATGTGCCATGTAAAATATACCTTTTATATACCGTTGACTATTGATGTTCTTATAGGCACTATAGTATTGCCAGTGTAACAGTATAGCTTCCGTCCCCCTCATCGACCCTACCTGGGCTTGAACCAGGAACACATCGACAACAGCCACACTCGAAGCATCGTTACCCATCGCTCCACAAAAGCCACGGCCCTTGCAGCGCAAGGGGAATAACTACTCCAAATTTAAAAGCGAGTGACGTTGGAAACAGTATTAGCGCGCACCCAGCTAACTAGCTAGCCATTTCACATTGGTTACACCAGCCATTGGGCTGATAGGCTTGAAGTCATAAACAGTGCTGTGTTTGCGAAGAGCTGCTGGCAAAACGCACAAAAGTGCGAGCGAGCAATTTACCTTGGCTTCTACTGCATTCGCGTAACAGGCAGGCTCCTCGTGGAGTGCAATGGTTAGAGCGTTGGACTAGTTAACTGTGAGGACTAGTAAACTGAGTTAACTGAGGTTGCAAGATTGGAAACCCTGAGCTGACAAGGTGAAAATCTGTCATTCTGCCCCTGAACAAGGCAGTTAACCCACAGTTCCTAGGCAGTCATTGAAAATAAAAATGTGTTCTTAACTGACTTGCCTCGTTAAATAAAAGGTATAAAAAAATAAAATAGGAAATCGGCGCCCAAAAATACCGATTTCCGATTGTTATGAAAACTTGGGGAGGAGAAAAAAATAAAAATAATTTTGCCCTAATTAAATCGGCCATTCCGATTAATCGGTCGACCTCTTGTCAGGATGCTCTCGATGGTGCAGCTGTATAACCTTTTGAGGATCTGATCTTTTCAGTCTTGAGGGGGAAATAGGTTTTGTCGCGCCCTCTTCACGACTGTGAAGACCATGTTAGTTTGTTGGTGATGTGGACACCAAGGAACTTGAAGCTCTCAACCTACTCCACTACAGCCTCGTCGATGAGAATGGGAGTGTGCTCGGTCCAATTTTTCCTGTAGTCCACAGTCATCTCCTTTGTCTTCATTACGTTGAGAGAGAGTTGGTTATCCTGGCACCACACGGCCAGGTCTCTGACCTCCTCCCTATAGAATGTCATGTTGTTATTGGTGATCAGGCCTACCGCTGTTGTCATCTGCAAATTTAATGATGGTGTTGGAGATATGCCTGGCCGAGCAGTCATGAGTGAACAGGGAGTACAGGAGGGGACTGAGCACGCACCCCTGAGGGGCCTCTGTGTTGAGGATCAGCGTGGCAGATGTGTTATTACCTACACTTACTACCTGGAGGCGGCCCGTCAGGAAGTCCAGGATCCAGTTGCAGAGGGAGGTGTTTAGTCCCAGGGTCCTTAGCTTATTGATGAGTTTTGAGGGCACTATGGTGTTGAACGCTGGCTGACCTGTAGTCAACGCATAGAATTCTCACATAGGTGTTCCATTTGTCCTGGTGGGAAAGGGCAGTGAGGAGTGCAACAGAGATTGCATCATCTTTGGATCTGTTGGGGCGGTATGCAAATTGGAGTGGGTCTAGGCTTTCTGGGATGATGGTGTTGATGTGAGCCATGACCAGCTTTTCATGGCTACAGATGTGAGTGCTATGGGTCCATAGTCATTTAGGCAGGTTCCTTTGCTTTCTTGGGCACAGGGACTACGGTGGTCTGTTTTAAACATGTAGGTATTTGGCCTAGGACCCCAGATCCTCAAAAAGTTATACAGCCCACCAACGAGAGCATCCTGACAGGTTTTTTCCAACAATTGTTTACAGACAGATTATTTGACTTATAATTCACTGTGTCACAATTCCAGTGGGTCAGACGTGTACATACACTAAGTTGAATGTGACTTTAAACAGCTTGGAAAATTCCAGAATATAATGTCATGGCTTTAGAAGCTTCTGATAGGCTAATTGACATCATTTGAGTCAAATGGAGGTGTACCTGTGGATGTATTTCAAGGCCGATCTTCAAACTCAGTGCCTCTTTGCTTGACATCATGGGAAAATCAAAAGAATATCAGCCAAGACCTCAAATTTTTTTTTGTAGACCTCCATAAGTCTGGTTCATCCTGGGGAGCAATATCCAAATACCTGAAGGTACCATGTTCATCTGTACAAACAATAATTTGCAAGTATAAACACCATGGGACCACACAGTCATCATACCTCTCAGGAAGGAGACGCGTTCGGTCTCCTCGAGAGGACCGTACTTTGGTGCGAAAAATGCAGATCAATCCCAGAACAGCAGCAAAGGACCTTGTGAAGATGTTGGAGGAAACAGGTACAAAAGTATCTATAGCCACAGTAAAACGAGTCCTATAGCGACATAACCTGAAAGGCCGCTCAGCAAGGAAGGAGCCACTGCTCCAAAACTGCCATAAAAAGCCAGACTATATGGTTTGCAACTGCACATGGGGACTTTTTGGAGAAATGTCCTCTGGTCTGATGAAACAAAATTAAATCTGTTTGGCCATAATAACCATCATGTTTGGAGGAAAAAGGGGGAGGCTTGCAAGCCAAATTGACATCATTTGAGTCAATTGGAGGTGTACCTGTGAAGTACAGGGGGTGGCAGCATCATGTTGTGGGGGTGCTTTGCTGCAGGAGGGACTGGTGCACTTCACAGAATAGATGGCATCATGAGGCAAGAAAATTACGTGGATATATTGAAGCAACATCTCAAGACATCAGTCAGGAAGTTAAAGCTTGGTCGCAAATGGGTCTTCCAAATGGACAATGGCCCCAAGCATACTTCCAATGTTATGGCAAAATGGCTTAAGGACAACAAAGTCAAGGTATGTGGAGTGGCCATCACAAAGCCCTGACCTTAATCCCATAGAAAATGTGTGGGCAGAACTGAAAAAGTGTGTGAGAGCAAGGAGGCCTACAAACCTGACTCAGTTACACCAGCTCTGTAAGGAGGAATGGGACAAAATTCACCCAACTTATTGTGGGAAGCTTGTGGAAGGCTACCTGAAACGTTTGACCCAAGTTAAACAATTTAAAGGCAATGCTACCAGATACTCATTGAGAGCATGTAAACTTCTAACCCACTGGGAATGTGATGAAAGAAATAAAAGCTGAAATAAATCACTCTGATAAGTCTAACGTTTCAGTCTTAAAATAAAGTGGTGATCCTAACTGACCTAAAACAGGGAATTTTCACTAGGATTAAATGTCAGGAATTGTGAAAAATGTAAAATTGTTTCAATGTATTTAGCTAAGGTGTATGTAAACTTCTGACTTAAACTTTATCTACTAGGCAGTGTCAGTTAACAATTAATCAAAAGGCCACCCGGACAATTTGCATTGACATCCCCTTTGTTTTTACACGGCTGTTACTCCCCGTTTGTTATCCGTGCATAGATACTTTACCCCTACCTACATGTACAAATTACCTTGACTAACCTGTACCCCCGCACATAGACTCTTACCCGAACCTCGTTGTTATGTTACTTTTTTAAACTTCAGTTTAATTTAGGAAATATTTTCTTCATTATATTTCTTGAACTGCATTATTGGTTAAGGGCTTGTCGTAAGGTACACCTGTTGTTTATGGCGCATGTGACAAATATAATTTGATTCGATTTTTGATATGTAAAAACATTGAGACATATACTCAAGTAGAATTTTACCAGGTGACTTTCACTTGAGTCATGTTCTATTTTAGATATCGTTACCTTTTACTAAAGTATGACAATTGGGTACTTTTTTTCCACCCACCACTGTTTCCTACCTAGGTATTGTCATCGACTAGAAACGAATTGACAAAACTAGCTAGGATAAACATGTTACAATCAGGGCCGGGTTCATTCTGGCAAACTTGTGAGTTGAGACTAGTGGCTAACGTTTGCTAACTACATATTATAATTGTATTCCTTTTACATCATAATGATCTGGTATTGCTTCAGTGTAGGCCTATTAGCTACAGCCTTTAAAAATCAGGCTTAATTATTATTTAGAAAGCCTTTTTTACTACAATGTCCATCCAGCTCAATTCGGGCAATCGACTAACCTGGGGTGAGCCTGTGTTCTCCTCCACAAGTCGATTGGGGTGACATCGAACTGTTGTCACCTGTGGCAGACAGCAGGTTGCATCGCTTTGGAGACGGGGAGACCGGAGTCCCTGGCAGATTGCTGCACCTTCGCCGTTTTGGAGATTGAGGGCTGTGAAGGGCCTCCAACTCTACTGAACGCTTCAAAGTAGCTGTGCACGCCATGGTAGCTAACTTAGTCCAGAAAACAACTTCTTTTTGGGGGGGAGGGGTGTCGGTCAAAATGTAGGATAGCTGCTAATAGTAAATGAAGATTGGCTGTCCCGTCTTGCGCTTTCTTGTCTTCTAATTTATTTTTCTCGGTGTTTTGTTAAATCACTCGCTTGCTAAATAACAACGTTCAAATGGCGTCTTCTTCCATCTAACTTTCGTTTTAAGGCAGATGTCACACCTTTAATTGCCTTCACCGCCACTTACTGGACGGAGTTCAGACCGAAATATGAATTTTGCTTCATTTAAAAAAAGTTAATAACACAGCTAGCTAGCTGACCGATTTAAGTAATATCTTTACTTTATCAAATTAAACGTATTTTCTTTTAACAACCAAAATGATAAGTTCAACGTTAGCCAGCTAATAATAGGCGATATAGCTTGCATAATATAGCTGCCCGCTCCTAGTGTTCTACCAAAGCCACGTAGCTAATGCTAATTAGTAATTTAATAACATCTACATGAGCTATGCAGGCATTAGCTAATGTTTCCCAAAGATTATGGATACACTGACAAGATACATGTCTCTCCGCCCTGACAATGGGAGTCGTTGTCCACAAAGCAGTCTAGTAATATGCATGTCAATCTCTCATGGCTCAAAGTGGAGGAGAGATTGACTTCATTGTTACTTATTTTTGTAGGAAGTGTTGACAAGCTGAATGCATCGAACTGTCTGTTTAATAAACTACAAGACATACCACCAGACTTCACAAAGTCCAGAGTAGACTATGGGAGGCGCACAGTACTACATAGAGACATGACTACATGGAACTCTAATTCCACAGTACTACACAGAGCCATGACTACATGGAACTCTATTCCACAGTACTACACAGAGCCATGACTACATGGAACTCTATTCCACAGTACTACACAGAGCCATGACTACATGGAACTCTAATTCCACAGTACTACATAGAGCCATGACTACATGGAACTCTATTCCACAGTACTACACAGAGCCATGACTACATGGAACTCTAATTCCACAGTACTACATAGAGCCATGACTACATGGAACTCTATTCCACAGTACTATACAGAGCCATGACTACATGGAACTCTATTCCACAGTACGACACAGAGCCATGACTACATGGAACTCTAATTCCACATCAGGTAACTGATGCAGCAGTAGAATCATATATTTCTTTAATAGAAATACACCTTATGGAACAGCGGGTACTGTGATGCACACAAAGGCTAGTACACGCACTCTACATACACGTACATTGTAATATTGTTGTATGGTGGTATTATACGTTTTGTATTGTAGATATGTAGTGGTGTACTAATGTTATATGATGTACTGTTTTATATTTTTGTTTTAGGTGTAATGTGTAAACTGGATTGTTTTACGCCTTAATGTGTTTGGACCCCAGGAAAAGTAGCTGTGACAGGCAGCAGCTAATGGGGATCCCAATTAAATACAAATACAAAAACTTGTCAAATAAGACATAATTTTTTTGTTGACCAAATTCGACACTCTCATTGACCTCCATACAAAAACTCCTTGCTTGGTAGGCGAAACAAGGAAAAAACGCCACCTGCTGGAGAGAGACAGATTTTCCGCCGAGTTGGGCCTCTCTTTATCCTCGACGTTACCTCGTTAGTCTGGGTCTTCACTAGTTACTACAGCCACAAAATCATAGTCCATCGCTAAACCCCACGTATTTCTAAAATGTATCTTCTTAAAATCAGATTTGAACCTTAACCGAAACCTTAAACACACTACTAACCTTATGCCTAACCTCAAATTATGACCAAAAAATGTTCATGAATTTTTACCATAGCCAATTTTGCCATTATGGCTGTAGTAACTAGTGACAAATGACCATCGTTCTGGAAATTATTGGTCTGGGTCGCATAGTTAAAGTCAATAGACTGCACTAACGTTAGTTCATCATGAAATGATTGACTTGCTATTATTCACTTTAGCCGCTCATTGATTCACTTTCCAGGTACAAAGTAGTCTAGTGTTTGCGGAGGTTGACTGATGTTCAACACAGAAAAACACAAACACCATAACATCAGTACAGAACAGTAGAAGGAAGCAGGAGTCTTTATGAAGCAGCAGCCAGAGAGGTAGAAGGAAGCAGCAGCCAGAGCAGTAGAAGGAAGCAGCAGTCTTTATGAAGCAGCAGCCAGAGAGGTAGAAGGAAGCAGCAGCCAGAGCAGTAGAAGGAAGCAGCAGCCAGAGCAGTAGAAGGAAGCAGCAGTCTTTATGAAGCAGCAGCCAGAGAGGTAGAAGGAAGCAGCAGCCAGAGCAGTAGAAGGAAGCAGCAGCCAGAGCAGTAGAAGGAAGCAGCAGCCAGAGCAGTAGAAGGAAGCAGCAGTCTTTATGAAGCAGCAGCCAGAGAGGTAGAAGGAAGCAGCAGTCTTTATGAAGCAGCAGCCAGAGAGGTAGAAGGAAGCAGCAGTCTTTATGAAGCAGCAGCCAGAGAGGTAGAAGGAAGCAGCAGTCAGAGCAGCAGAAGGAAGCAGCAGTCAGAGCAGTAGAAGGAAGCAGCAGTCTTTATGAAGCAGCAGCCAGAGAGGTAGAAGGAAGCAGCAGCCAGAGCAGCAGAAGGAAGCAGCAGTCAGAGCAGTAGAAGGAAGCAGCAGCCAGAGCAGTAGAAGGAAGCAGCAGTCAGAGCAGTAGAAGGAAGCAGCAGCCAGAGCAGTAGAAGGAAGCAGCAGTCAGAGCAGCAGTCAGAGCAGTAGAATGAAGCAGCAGTCTTGTTGTATTAAGTCTGCAGTCCCTCTTGGTTGCCCTGCCTTATTGTTACTAACCTGGTCCCATATCCGTTTGTGCTCTTGCCTACTCCTTTGTTTGGCATTAGTTGACAAGGGAGCAGAAACAGACCGACACCCAGGCTATATTGTTACTGCTTGTTGTTCTATGAAGTAATGCACATACCAAGCTTTGGCACTTAATAGAGCATCTGACCTCAAAGTTGGAACTATTTTGCTGTCAATTGGTATTCTACCACAGCAATACTTAGTTTCAACTGTTTTTGTTGCTGTCTGTAGTGGAGTGTATTATGCAATATTTTCAACAATTTAATTGTTTTTTTGAGGACTGTCATTAATTTCTGTAGAAACAGTGCTTTCTGTGCTCCCCCTAAGCAATTGAGTGGAATATTTGATTGATATATTTCAATGTTTTGGTTACTTTGTGGTTGTTCCAACTGTTCAGCTCAGTTCAAAGTTTATGCTTCATAGCAAATTCAAATCCTAGTCTCTCATTTTATCCATCCAACTTATATTTATTTCGATTTTTTTTGAATAAGCTTGTGTGACCTTTATCAAGATGAAAATAAATTATTCCTCCCGAATCACATGTATGGTATTAGCATTCAAGGTATTTTGTGTATAGTGATATTACAGAATCAAATAGATTGCCGGGTACAGATATCCTCTGATTTAAGTCGCCGACTCAGTATAACTGATGATTAAACACCGTATTAATTCTAAAACATTCTCACATGCAGAAATGCAAACAAACAATGTCTGATAGAATGCCACCCAAACTAGATAGCTACCATTCATTTTTACACATTTATTACTCAAGATACAGTTGCATATACAGTGGAGTATAACTGATATTTAGAAGGAAGGAAGACTACACTTCTTGAGTTGCTGTCGAAGGAAACAAAGATTATAGAATAATACAAGCCACCATAGGAACCGTTGAGTATGAAGCACTAACACAGAGAGAAGGATCAAGGTCATGTTTTTATGTCAGAAAACAATACAAAATACAACAGGCTATGTAAAAACCATAGCAACTAAAGCAAACCTTCAGTTGACAGGATGACACTACTGAAATTATTCTAGAATTCCTGGAAGGCATGAAAATTACAGCTCTCAGAATGTATTAAATCAAAACAGGACTAACATGGGCCTGTATCGCTGAACAAATCTTTAAAAACAAAAACAAAAAAAGCATTAGAAAATGAACTGTCCCACCAGTGGCTAGCGGCTCTTATACAGGCCAGGTAACTTACACTACAAATCATCCCAACTGTGTGGAACGGTGTCCAACGTATCCGACAGACAGTCAAGGTAATGATTTTAGTGACAAGGGCCAGGATTCAATCTGATCAGCCCTTTTCAGCTATGCAACTTTAAAAAGCAATGTTCCCTCGTTTCCCCGAGATTGCATTCATAGTAAACGCTGCACAGGTTGGCTCAAACGCAAATTACCTTTAAAATGTCATGTGTGTTATCACACAAACCTACCACTGATGGGATGCAATCCTGGCCTTGATCTTGGCTTGTACAGTACTTATAGCCCTGGGTCTTATGAAAGACAACCCTTTTACATAAGTTATAATGACTAGAAACAGAGGGTGTAAACGACAGGACATTTCTGGGATTGATGGATTTAAAAAACAGAAGGATACCATGTTTGTCTTTCCTCAAAGAAAAAGAAAACAGGGAAAAAAAAACAAAGGAATATCATTTTTGCAAACAAACAAACAAACCAACCAACAACTGTTCCATGAACATTCAATTATCCAGCAAGAAAACTACTGTCAAAAAGATCCAACAAACATGTTTAGTGTCCCCCTGACTTGCGCCCAGTCCAGGACCTGGAGCGAGAGCGGGACCGCGAGAGGGAACGGGAACGCGAGCGGGACAGGGAACGCATACGGGACGACGCCTCGTCCCGAGGCTCATAGCCACCGGGGGCTTGGTGGAAGTCGCCATCTTGTGGGCTCAGGGACTTGGAGTGGGAACGAGACTTTCCTCTGGACTCCCTCTGGGCCCTGGATCTGGAGTGAGAAGGGGAGCGGGACTGGCTGTGAGGGGAGTGCCCAGGAGGGGGTCGTCTGTGGTCACGTGGGGGTGGCCTGTGCCTGCGTAAAGAACAAAACCATTGGATTATTAGAATCACGCTTCCACTGACCAAGACAGCAAAAGTGACAGAAGATCACAGCCAACTAATGATTGATAGATGAAGTGAAAGTGCCCAGAACATGGCTCCGTGTACCTCCCAAATAGGTCCATATTCCCTATATAATGCACTACTTTTGAATAAAGCCCAATAAATCCTGGTCAAAATAATGTGGGGCGGCAATGGTTAGAGCATTAGACTAGTAACCGGAAGGTTGCAAGTTCAAATCCCAGAGCTGACAAGGTACAAATCTGTCGTTCTGCCCCTAACCCACTGTTCCTAGGCCATCATTGAAAATAAGAATTTGTTCTTAACTGACTTGCCTAGTTAAATAAAGGCAAAATGTAAAAAATGTAAAATGTACTATATAGGGAATAGAGGTACCATTTGGGATGCAATCATTGTCAGTGGTTCAGCTGTGAAGGACCCACCTGTCGTTTTCCGGGCTCCTGCTTCTTCCTCTACCACCATACATCCTTCCACGGGAGCTGGGTAACAAAAGTATATTGTCAAGCAGAATGTAACTGACATTTTATAGAAGCTTCGCAGCTTGAAACCCCACCTCCAAATAGTGATTTGAAGCACGCTAGTTGGAAAACACTAGAAAGGGCCTTACTCTCGGGGACTCTCAGAGCGCCTGGGCCGGCGCTCGTAGGATGGGCTGCGCGACCTGCGTCTTTGGTAGCTACGGCTGCGAGAGCGCCTACGACGGCTGTCCCGATCATAATCACGATCATCATGCCGCGAAGAGCTGCGCGAAGACCCCCCCTCTTTCCCTTGCATCTGATTGGGCGCTGTGATGGAAAAAAATAAAGGGTGCTTAGGTAAAGAGAGAAAAACCCAACTAGCAGACATACAGCACCAAATGCTTTAGCTCTACTTGAAAGTATTACAGCTGTACCACGTCAGGTAGGAAATACATGTATTTGAACTTACAGCTGAAAATAGAAATCAGTAAATTGCTCGATATGGTACATAGTTACTTCAGCAAACAATAAATTGGGGTAACTGTCTTACTCTTTCGATCTCCCTGCGCGAACTGGATTTCAATCTGTCGGCCACACACCCACTTCCTGTCCAGGTTGTGAAGAGCATCTTCTGCGTCGCGCACATCTTCAAACTTGCTGAGCTGTTAAGGTTCTTACCTTCTGGTCTCATGTGGTTAAATTCTTTTCAGCACAACTGTTGTAATACAATGCATCTTCTGCCACTTAATCATAAGGGAAGCCATATTGGCTGACAGTATAAAGCTAAACGTAGGTTCTGGAACAATTGTCAAGTGCATGTTGGGTTCTTCTGAAGATTAAAGATGAGGCAAACATGTTTCAATAATGTGTCGCTAATTTTATGGCCGTTACCAAGTAACCAATACTGCTTTAGTTTCAAATGATATTGTTGAGTGCAAAATATATTGATAAGAGTACAATTATAATTTCTTAGTTCAATTAAGAATCAAATTTAGCATATTGGCTATGTATTGATTGCTTTTCCTGTAATATTTGGTTTATTCATTTTGTTTGGAGAGGATACAAAATAATTCAGGTTTGTTACCTTAAACACGCTCGACTTTGGCTTACATCTTGATCTTTAAGCTCTTTAACCGCCTCCCAGAAGAACTTGGTTTCCTGCTCGTCTTTGCCCTTTAAAATCTCTTCCCTTTGCCTCTTTCTTTTGATGACATATCCAAGCCTCGACTCCGTCCCCTTTTTTCCTTTGTCTCTTCAAGCTTTAAATTCTCTTTCTTTTTCAACCTTTCTCCCTCTCTCTGTTTCTTGCATCCTGGCGGTCTTTTGCTGCTTGTCTTTAGATCTACTCTACACCGGACTTTCCACAACAACTGGATACCTTTACATTTTCTGGGGCAACAGAGAAATGTAAGTTAGATATTAAAAAGTTCTTCAGCGTGTACATACAGATAACAGTCACAGCAAATCAATTATACAACCAAAACTCAATGCTTGAAGACACCGTCTGAGAAAGCATGTTAAGTTTTCACCACATTCAAAATTAAAACAAAAGAGAAACACATTTCATAACTCTCACTGTAGAAGGGAAAGGATATTGAATATATGCAAATCCTCTCGGTCGGCGTGAATAGAAGTCAAGTGGAATGTAGACATCTACTACAGGCCCATAGCGACCAAACTCACGCCGCAAATCCTCAGGCCTGAATACCGTAAATAGATAGAAATTTCACTTCAATGACCTGGAGGAAAAGTCTTAAGTTCCAGAATAATGTGGCACCACCATGGGAGCCACGGACAGACCGCTGAGACCGGTGGCTTCTGTTGGGCAATATGAAGATACCACTTCTTTGCATTAAAAACACAATTGAAACTTTTTTTGAAGTTCATGCACACTCTGAAATGTATCTTAGTTCCAAGAATTGTTCAAATCCCCTGTGTTAGTAGCCCAAATGCCGGCAGATTGCAATATTTAGTTGTTTCAGCGTACCGGCCAATGGGAATATTATGCAGCCAGCTATACACTCTTATCCCCCGTGAATTTTAGGATAAAATAAAGAATTCGGCCTTTACTAATATAGTCCATACATACGCATTGAATAACACATTCATAACATTTTTTTTATATTTTTTATTAACATACATAGTACCAGTCAAAAGTGTGGACACGCCTACTCATTCTCAGTCTCAAATCAGGCCTTCAACCATGAAGACCTGATTCACGCAGTCTCCTCTGAACTGTTGATGTTGAGATGTGTCTGTTAGTTGAACTCTGTGAAGCATTTATTTGGGCTGCAATTTCTGAGGCTGGAAAACTCTAATGAATGTATCCTCTGCAGCAGAGGTAACTCTGGGTCTTCCTTTCCTGTGGCGGGCCTCATGGGAGCCGGTTTCATCATAACGCTTGATGGGTTTTTTTGCGACTGCACTTGAAGAAACTTTCAAAGTTCTTCACATTTTCCGGACTGACTGACCTTCATGTCTTAAGAATGGGATTGTCTTATCTCTTTGCTTGTTAAAGCTGTTCTTGCCATAATATGGACCATCTTCTGTATACCAACCCTACCGTGACACAACACAACTGATTTGCTAAAACACATTAAGATAAGAAATTCCACAAATTAACTTTTAACAAGGCACTCCTGTTAATTGAAATGCATACCAGGTGACTGACTACCTCATGAAGCTGTTTGAAAGAATGCCAAGAGTGTGTATCATCAAGGCACCCCGCTCCTCCGCTCTCTCCACTGGCTTCCAGTTGAAGCTCGCATCCGCTACAAGACCATGGTGCTTGCCTACGGAGCTGTGAGGGGAACGGCACCGCAGTACCTCCAGGCTCTGATCAGGCCCTACACCCAAACAAGGGCACTGCGTTCATCCACCTCTGGCCTGCTCGCCTCCCTACCACTGAGGAAGTACAGTTCCCGCTCAGCCCAGTCAAAACTGTTCGCTGCTCTGGCCCCCCAATGGTGGAACAAACTCCCTCACGACGCCAGGACAGCGGAGTCAATCACCACCTTCCGGAGACACCTGAAACCCCACCTCTTCAAGGAATACCTAGGATAGGATAAGTAATCCTTCTCACCCCCCTTAAATGATTTAGATGCACTATTGTAAGTGGCTGTTCCACTGGATGTCAGAAGGTGAATTCACCAATTTGTAAGTCGCTCTGGATAAGAGCGTCTGCTAAATGACTTAAATGTAAATGTAAGAATCTCAAATCTAAAATATATTTTGATTTGTTTAACACTATTTTGGTTACTACATGATTCCATGTGTGTATTTTCATAATTTTGATGTCTTCACTATTATTCTACAATGTAGAAATAATAGTCACGAGTCCTGTGACATTTGTGGGAGTCATTGAGCAAAACATGACGTGTTCGTGAGAATCTCCCTTTTCCACGGTGGGGTCACAGTTAGTAGCCCAAACGTTACCAACAGAAGTTGACACAGATTGCACAGACTTCCGACCTGTGACAATTGTGGGGGCCGCAGAGCCAAACCGTGCAGACGTCTTCGCGAGAAGACCGATTTTCGGGATGTCTCATGGTCTGACAAACGTCACTGTAGCCTGGTTATCTACAACCGCAGATGGCCGCCTATTGATATGCAGTTCATGCAACAACAAAAAACATCTAACTTAAACTGACGGATATTGATGGATTGCTTTTTATTATGTTACTTAAAATTGACACACCAGTGCGGCAATAGACTTGCAGCAATCTCTCCCCCCGTTCTGATAGTTTCATGTATTGGATTTGTTTACAGAACGATATTCAGTTTTAATAAGATGAAACATTTACGATGTGAAATTTATCAAGTTTAAATTAGATGTGGGTTAAAAATCAATGTATTCTACTTTGCATTAAGACATGTAAGACAGATGTCTATTAAGTGATATGTAAGACAGATGTCTATTAAGTGATATGTTCAGAAACTTGTGCAATCTGAAAAGTGTAATTAATAGTAAATAAATTATACTTTTTTTTTTAAATGGATCTGCCACTAATAACCCCATTTCTCTCTCACTATGCCTGAGGAAACCCTGGCTCTGCATGTCACCAATCCACCTGGTTGACCTGCCCATCCCATGCTGCAGGCTAGCTGGCTTGCCCTGGACAGATCTCTGACTACCATGCTGCTTACCGCCACATCCCTTGACTGCCTAAAACATTAAAGACCACCTGTCCTTACAGTCTTGAAGTGTCTGCACCCTGTATTCATTATGGGCTTTAGGCTGGATATCTGTAAAACACTGACAATTCCTGATGTAAAAAGGGCTCTACAAAATAAATGTGATTGATTGAAGTGTGCCACATTCCATTTCCTGATACATAAATCAGTTAAGATTGACACACCATATTTGTTAATCAAATAAATTATTTCAATATGTAAACAGACAATAAGCTGGACTGTGCATTATTCGAGGAGACAGTATACTGGTCTTGGTGAGGAAATTTTTATAGTGTGATGACAGGTGACTGGGTGATATGGTACATGATATTATATTAAAGGATTTCTGGGAACAACTTATTTTGAAACTATCTTACCAGCTGTGGAAAAACAGACTGCTGCAACATGATTGGTCGAACGCGATACGCAACATCCGGGACTAGCATTAGCCACAGTAGCATGGTAGTGGAAAATGGCGTTTCATTAATTAAAGTAGGTTATATATTTATAGCCTTGTCGACATTAAAACGATTATCGACGACTTTTTTTGCCTGAATTGAGAATTTTTAAAGTATAAACCCGTCCACAGGGGAGATGAGTGTATAGTTGGCTGCATATAACGTTGCATTCCCCTTTGGACAGTAAGGTTAAACCTCAGTATCGCCATCTGCCTGCCTTTGGGCTACTGTGTTACTATGTGTAGGCCTGTGTATGTAGTTTTGTTCTTGCAAATAAAATACCTGGCTGTTAACTAGATATGGGGAATATGTCATCGTAACAGTCATATGTTTAAGCCATTTATATTAGAATTCCATAAAGCAAAAGCGGAGTTTATTTTCCCACCGAAGTGTGCACCGGAAGCTACAGCAAGCTAACGACGTTAGCTCATTAGGCAGGACAACTAACTACTTCGAAGTATTGCCAGATTGATATAGATACAAACGTATGTTTCAATCTGCTCTAATGATAGTAGCTTTCTTTTGATTTTTATGGACTAGGATTTGAGTCTAGCCACCTCTGGTCTAGCTACCCTGGTAAGGTCAAGTCAGGCCGAAGCGCGTGGCTAGCCGACTAGCATTGGGCTAATGTTAGCTAGCTCGGGGCGTCGAAGTATTTAGTTGACTCGACTAGGGGGATTTGTTCCAAATGTGTACTCACCTGGATTCATCGGAAATGTTTCTGATGAAAAGCGATGTATTTGGAGGTCTCAAATATCTGGCCATGTTCAAAATATTCAGCAAGAACGCAGCTTTACAGCAAATATTTCTGCTATGTTTTGGCTTTATGCGCAGACAGAGATTGTGGCGCAGCTACGTGGAAGAATGAATGCGCAGGCGCGTGTTCTACTTCGCGCAATTGTAAGCAAGTGAAAGCGCAAACAAAATCAGCAACATCTGCTGTTTCTCTTTTAAATTGTGTATAACCAGGGAGTCAGATGAGCCCTGCATGAACACGTAAATAAACACATTATAGGTGCCGTTATCACAGCGTGCTGAGGAAGCAGCAACATCCCTACTGTAGCTACTGAGTAGGTGGTTTTGTTAAAGAGTAACATAAAATAATCTCGGCGGGTTTTGTTGCCAGTCCCAATTTGGTATGCTACCTGTAAACTGCCTGAAATGATTACAATTTTTTTAGGTAAAATAATAATAAAATTATAGAATTTTGTATCATTCATGCCTGCATTTTGAGGCGTTGGGCCAGTAACCGAAAGGTTGCTGGAACAAATCCCAGAGTTGAGAAGATGAAAAAGTAATTTTCTGCCCCTGAACAAACACTGTTCCCTGGTAGGTCGTCAATGTAAATATAAATGTGTTCTTAACCGACTTGCCTAGTTAAATAAAAAACTCCATGCTTGCATAATAAAAATAAATAAAGTGTTGTCCTGAGCACTCTGGAGCAAGTTTTCATCAAGGATCTCTCTGTACTTTGCTCCGTTCATCTTTCCCTCCATCCTGTCTCCCAGTCCCTGCCGCTGAAAAACATCCCCACAGCATGACGCTTCCACCACCATGCTTCACCGTAGGGATGGTGCCTGGTTTCCTCCAGATGTGATGCTTGGCATATCTCTCTGATTTGGTCCTGCCGTACATACCTACAAGTACGCTACGGTCACAAGACGCAGGCCTCCTAATTGTCCCTATAATTTCTAAGCAAACAGCTGGAGGCAGGGCTTTCTCCTATAGAGCTCCATTTTTATGTAATGGTCTGCCTACCCATGTGAGAGATGCAGACTCGGTCTCAACATTTAAGTCTTTATTGAAAACTCATCTCTTCAGTAGGTCCTATAGTTGACTGTAGTCTGGCCCAGGGGTGTGAATGTGAATGGAAAGGCACTGGAGAAAAGAACCTCCCTTGCTGTCTCTGCCTGGCCGGTTCCCTTCTCTCCACTGGGATTCTCTTCCTCTAACCCTATTACAGAGGCTGAGTCACTGGCTTACTGGTGCTCTTCCATGCCGTCCCTAGGAGGGGTGCGTCACTTGAGTGGATGGAGTCACTGACTTGATCTTCCTGTCCGGGTTGGCGTCCCCCTCGGGTTCGTGCCGTGGGAGAGATCTTCGTAGGCAATACTTGGCTTTGTCTCAGGGTAGTAGGTTGGTGGTTTGAAGATATCCCTCTAGTGGTGTGAGGGTTGTGCTTTGGCAAAGTGGGTGGGGTTATATCCTTCCTGGTTGGCCCTGTCTGGGGGTATCATCGGACGGGGCCACAGTGTCTCCCGACCCCCCCCTGTCTCAGCCTCCAGTATTTATGCTACAATAGTTTATGCCGGGGGCTAGGGTCAGTCTGTTATATCTGGAGTATTTCTCCTGTCTTATCCAGTGTCCTGTGTGAATTTAAGTATGCTCCCTCTAACTCTCTCTTTCTCTCTTCTCTCAGAGGACCTAAGCCCTTGGACCATGCCTCAGGACTACCTGGGCTGATGACGCCTTGCTGTCCTCGCATTTGCAGCTAGGCAGTTGCAGCTTTGCAGCTAGGCTCTGCACAGGTCCGACAGTCTTATAGGTTAACTTCATTCCATGCAACCACTTTCAGATCTTGGCTCACTATAATCATATTTCAAAAAGGACTTTAGTAGCAAGTTAAAGTAGCAACTGAAGAAGATGCTGACATCAAAATGTGTAGACTTCCTGCTATGTAAAATATGTTCACACTTCGAGGGACGCTTGATCACGCAGTGCTTTGGACCTCTGTGTGAGAACCAAGAAGTCTAGGGAAATGTATAGAAGGTAAAGAAGTTTTTTTTTTATTAAAAAAGCACACGTGCACACACACTAAAAGAAAAGTGAGATGGCTCGATCTTTATCAAAGAGTGTGAGAACAACACATCTTGTGAAATTACTCAACAGGAACTAACAACAGCAGCATTGTGTTAGATGTTATAGATTAGGTCTTCAGCTCTGTTAGGGTCACTCACTCTCTTCAATATAGCTTTTTGAATAAAAACAGTTATAGCTTCACATATGTTTGTATACGACCTGAACCTATTTTTCCTCAACCCTCTAGAAAGAATAACGTGATCAACGTGATTCCATAGTCAACAGACTGTAAACTAGGCCTTCAAGTTGGTCATATTTAGTCATTTCCTCCATGTAGTCATCATATAGTACTTTATACTTTTATGAATCTACTTATACTCTCTATAAGTCCTTGGGTATGTGCATAGGCTACCCATATGCATATCTGTACATATACATGGATGTGAATGTGGGCCTGAGTGCATGCAACATAACTCATTGTGGCCTCAATGTCCACCCTGTAAGATACTTATCTTGATAAACAGAAACACTTCGAAAGTTCAGATCTTTATCAGGAACTTAGGCTCGTCCTCCTTTACGCAGTAAGACCCATTCTCAACACTTTGTTCGACTGCACTGCCAGTGAGCTTGCATTCACATTCTAACTGATGCCCATCACATTGGCAAGAGATATGTTTGCAGGACTACTCCTCTTTGTATCCAGTCTGTTGGCTGTAGATGCAATGAGTTGCGATGAGAAGAACGTTTGTGCTTTAGAGGGATCGTCAGTGAACATGAGCTGCAATTTCTCAAATGATGATGACAATTTGTTGTCAGATATTAGCAATTTATTCTGGTTTAACAATGACAACAAGAAGAAATGGAAGGACAAGACCATTCCCGAGGACTTAACAGATGACAAAGCGTATTCCGGACGTTTTAAGTGGCTGTTTGATGTTTCAGGAAGGTTTATAAAACACAACGCCTCCTTCTCTATCACAAAAACTCTCCAAGTCAAAGATCTAAGAAAGAGTGACACCGCTGTCTATCGCGTTATGGTTCCGTCAGAGAACTCCGGATGGAAATTCATAAAAACTGGAATCACTGTTACTGTCACAGCTCTTAAGGTGACAAAGTATACAACCACTGTGAACAACGGACAGAAAGTAACACTGACCTGTAGCACCACCTGTACTCTGAGTGAAAATCTCAACCCCAACTACATCTGGTACAAGAACGGACAACAGCTTACCAACCCAAAGACCTTGAATGTCAACCTGTACCTAGACCCAGTCAGCAGTCAGGATTCAGGCAGTTACATCTGTGCTGTAAAAGACAGTGAGAAGCTCCACTCCCCTGCACTCTGTCTCCTTGGTAACTGCTGGGATGTGACACACCAACACAAGACCATCTGCGCCTTCGCCGGGAGTAACGTTGAACTCCGTTGCAATTACACATATCCCAGAAATCAAACCATCACAGAGACAATCTGGTCAAAATCTGGTGTCAAATACTTGGACAATGATCGCATAGAGTACCGTGGTAAGGAGAACGATTGCACCCTGCGAATCACAGACCTGAGAGAGAGTGACTCTGGTTATTACAAATTCACATTAAAAATGCAAGGGGTTCCAAAGTACAGTGATCCATTTGGGGTCAATCTGTCTGTCACAAACTTACAGGTAGAAGTTACTCCTCCTGTTGCAAATGAGGGAGATCTCGTCATTATCTCCTGCATGACCTCCTGTCCAAACTTCAGTGACTTACTTTTGTACAAGAACAACGCCTCTGCCACTGGCAAGTCCAAGACTATGATCCTTGATGCCGTCAGCAGTAAGGATGCAGGCAGATACTTCTGTGTTGTAAGAGGCTTTGAGGATTTTCCATCCCTTGCTGCTACACTGGTTGTGAGATATGGCCCTAAGAACACTTCAGTGTCTGTTAGCGGTGAAATAGACGAGGGCAGTCGAGTGACTCTGACCTGCAGCAGTGATGCAAACCCACCAGTGAAGTCTTACACTTGGTACATGAGGAATGGGACTGGAGTGAGCGTCTTACAGACAGGAGCAGGAAGAGACAAGTACATCATCCCCAATGTTAGTCTGGGAGACAAGACCCAGTACTACTGTAGGGCTGAGAACAAGATGGGAGCTCAGAACTCTACTGCCTTAGACCTCAACACAGGTGTGTTTTTTCCAGTGTCTGTTTTGGCTTCTGTACTGGGGGTGGTTGGGGTTGTCCTGGCTGCTAAAGCTTCAGTTCTCATCTACTGTAAACTGAAGAGGAGACACACAGCAGGAAGTGGTGTCAGAGGAGGAAGGGGTGTCAGACCATGTAGGTGTGTCAGAGGAGAAAGTGGTGTCAGAAGAGGAAGGGGTGTCAGAGAAGAAAGTGGTGTCAGAGGAGGTTGTGATGTCAGAAGAGGAAGTGGTGTCAGAGGAGGTTGTGATGTCAGAGGAGGAAGTGGTGTCAGAGGAGGTTGTGATGTCAGAGGAGGAAGTGGTGTCAGAGGAGGAAGGGGTGTCAGAGAAGGAAGGGGTGTCAGAGAAGAAAGTGGTGTCAGAGGAGGAAGTGGTGTCAGAGCAGACACACAAACCATCTATTATGCCAATAACGATTCCTCAAACTCAGATGTGAGTGAGACGACCAGCGCCTGTATCTATGAAACCATTGATGATATGCACCTCGACCCTGATGAATATAATGACATACAGGATGACGACTACACAAGTCTTCAGAGAGATGCTTGCCCATCCTTGTATGACACCATCCCCAAGAAAACGTCACCACAGGTCCTGGAATGAAGGGTTATCTACAACACCAAACCAAAGCGAGGCCTTACAACTTTTTTATGCCATTGGCTTTGTTACAACATCCCCCTGCAGAGGGCATTGTGGGACTCATTTCCAGCCTTCTTGTTGTTGTTGTTTATGTCTGGCTAGCAACAAGTAGTTTAGCTCCCTCTCACATGACTAATAAAATCACCTCCAGCTCCGTGGCTTCAGCCAATCAGACTTTCCCCATGCACTGATCATGTGTAAGGGAATTTTAATGTTTGTGCTTCTCATATAACTAATTTCTGTATTCATGCAAGTGGCTGACTGTACAAATCCTCACTTATCTATCTGTTAGAGCATGGGATTGAGGGGGGGGGTGTAGGGTTCTGTTAGAGCATGGAATTGAGGGTGGTGGTGGGGGATGGGGGTAGAGAGTTGGTTGTTGGATTTTTCCATTTGCCTGTAAAATACTGAAAAGCCAAATAAAAAAACGTGATTACAAAAAGCATTAAATAGTGGTGATTCATATTTAATACATCTTCTTTGTGGACCCCATAGTAAAGTAAAAACACTTCACACTTTAACTAATGAATAACCAATGTGCTGTGACATTCATTCATTCTGCGAGAGGCTGTAAACACATAGGACAGTTGTGACTGTCCTGTTCCTAGAATGCATTGGTCTCTGACAAATTCCAGAATTCAATCAATGTATATAATTTCCTGTGTTTGTAGTGTTCCATAATCGATGCATTCTAGGTTATCTACATCAATTACAATCAAAGATGTGATGGCGGTTCTCTTTTATTGATTCACAGGCAAGTGGATAGATTCTAGAACTGCCTTCCTGAAGACAGAACTCATGTACAGTGCATTCACACCCTGTACCATGTACGCTGGGATTCGGGAAGCAAATACAGGGAGTGAATTTAATAATAAATTAAACTAAACAAGAAACACGAGTAGCATACAGACATTAAACACAGAAACAGAATCAATAACGCCTGGGGAGTGACAGATATAGGGGAGGTCATCAGGAAGGTGATGGAGTCCAGGTGAGTCTCACGCAGGTGTGCGTAACGATGGTGGCAGGTGTGTGCAATGATGAATAAACTGGCGACGACGAGCGCTGGAGAGGGGGATTAGACGTGACAGTACTCCCTCCCTGACACGCGGCTCCAGCCGCAGGACCCCAACCAGAGGGCCGTTCCCGAGGACCAGGAGTGGGCCGATCACTTCTGCTGAGGAGCGGAAACCTGTCGATCCGGCAGAGGAGCGGGAACCTGTCGAGCCAACTGAGGCATGGGAACCTGTAGAGCCTGCTGAGGCATGGGAACCTGTAGAGCCAACTGAGGCATGGGAACCTGTAGAGCCAACTGAGGCATGGGAACCTGTAGAGCCAACTGAGGCATGGGAACCTGTAGAGCCAGCTGAGGCATGGGAACCTGTAGAGCCAGCTGAGGCATGGGAACCTGTAGAGTCAGCTGAGGCATGGGAACCTGTAGAGTCAGCTGAGGCATCCCCGCTTGCTTCGGGAGCCGCCCTTGGACCCCTACGTCAACAGTAAAAAAAAAAGCATAAAATAAATATCTGTTGCGTCCCTTTGGTGAGGCATTATTCTGCAACATGTACGCTGAGTTGGGAAGCAAGTACATGGAGTGAATTTTATAATAAAATGGAACAAAACAAGAAACACGAGTAGCAAACAGACATTAAACACAGAAACAGAATCAATTACGCCTGGGGAATGAACCAAAGGAAGTGTCAGATATAGGGGAGGTAATCAGGAAGGTGATGGGATTCGCAAAAAGATTGCCGGGTAAATATGTTTCTATTCTCTATTTGAATTAAAGAAGCTACTGTATGTTGTGGGTGGGAGGATTCCGTCCTAGTTGCTCTGTGTGTGTGTGTGTGTGTGTGTGTGTGTGTGTGTGTGTGTGTGTGTGTGTGTGTGTGTGTGTGTGTGTGTGTGTGCGTGTGTACAGCGATGTGACTGTTGGCTGAGTCAGGAGATTCATGTTTGACATTCAGAACATGATGATGGCCTTGGACAATGAGGACCAGGCAACGACCCAAATTGCACCCTATTCCCTATATAGTGCTCTACTTTGGACCTGGACCCATGGGGCTCTGGTCAAAAGTAGTGCACTATGTAGGGAATAGGTTGCCATTTGGGACTCAAGCCCATAGTGTCAAAATGAACGGAGCAGACATTCCTCAGACAGCCCATTATGGAGCAGTCCAGCCACTCAACTAGCAATAGAGCAGGAGAAGCTTGTCAACTGCACAGTAGGCAATGTGGACCCTACCCCCCACCTCCTCCAACCCACACACTAACCATACAGCAGTGCTGACCTGGAGGTAGTGCAGCCGGTTGATACAGCAGTACTGACCTGGAGGTAATGCAGCCTGCTGATACAGCAGTACTGACCTGGAGGTAATGCAGCCTGCTGATACAGCAGTACTGACCTGGAGGTAATGCAGCCTGCTGATACAGCAGTACTGACCTGGAGGTAATGCAGCCTGCTGATACAGCAGTACTGACCTGGAGGTAATGCAGCCTGTTGATATAGTAGAATTACCCTGGAGGGATTGCTGCCTGCTGATTAATTTGTCTGGCTTTTAAAAGCAGCAAACTGCATTCCCTCATGAGCAACAGTGAGGAGACACCTTAAAGTGTTAGGTCTAGGGCTGTGTTAGAATGTACGCTATTTGGTATCAAATTCACATTAAATTCTAATTCATTTAAATGTGTGAATCCCCCATTAGGCATATAACAAGACTTGAAGCATGTTGATGACATTAACAGTTATTTGCTGAAAGACGGGCCATTATTTGGGCTCCTGAGTGGCACAGTGGTCTAAGGCACTGCAGCTCAGTGCTAAAGGTGTCACTACAGACCCTGGTTCAATTCCAGGCTGTATGACAACAGCTGTGATTGCAGGTTCCATAGGGCAGTGCACAATTGGCCCAGTGTCGTTAGGGTTTGTCCGGGGTAGGCAGTCATTGTAAATAAGAATTTGTGCTTAACTGACTTGCCTAGTTAAATAAAAATACATTTTAAAAACTGTCCAGACATTAGCCTGTAAGGGCTCTGCCTCCTCCACACACGTGTTATTCGGATACCATATGGAAATGCAGACAGGGCTGTCTGGTGATACCGACAGGGCGCGTGGTCATATCCAATAGCACAGCGCTCACCTGTGAAGTTGAGGAACTGTATGGTGAAACCGACAAAATGTTGCCAATTATGTAAACCTAGTGATCCCGAAAGGTAGACTTTCTCCGGACACTGCTGAGATTCGGGATCACTAGGTTGGCAACAATTTGTCGGTAACACCAGATGGTTAAGTTTCAACGGAAAATACATATACATATTTGACTCCTTTCGTTTATGTTATTATCATGTTTCACATTTGGTTGTGAACCGTAACAGCAATATCCAAAGTAGGGGCTCCAATGAGCCCATATGGTGTCTATTCACAGATAATTGTAGTGCTGTCCGAAGGACCGGATTATTTTGAAAAATACGGTTAAAACCAGTTTCTTGAAGGAGAAATAACAAGGACCCAAAACCTAAACCTCCGAGAAATAGTAAGAATATACGTTTCTGAGGTAAACGGAAACCCACGACTGAAGTTTTACCTGTGAAAATAACATTGTCTCAGTTTGCCAACACAAAGCAACATTGTTGATAATAGGTGAATTGTTCTCTCCTAACATTTTAGCTCTTGAACGCTGCAAAAGAATGAAGAAAATCATTAAAGAGAAAATGTATGACGAGACCGCACCCAGTCCGCTTGCGTCACGGCGAAGGTGATTTTATGGATGAACGAACCGTGAAGCCATTCATAATCAGATGTCGTTCAAGCATGTTCAGAATTCTTCAACACTGAACAGTAGAAGCGCGCACTCGCCCCCCTCTCAAGTGAAGGGCTTTATTGTCATGGGAAAGTAGGTAATAAACAAAAATGAAATAAACACAAATTTACAGTAAACATTACACTCACAAAAGTTCCAAAATAATAAAGACATTTCAAATGTCATTATGTATATACAGTGTTGTATGATGTGCAAATAGTTACAAAAGGTCAAATAAACATAAATATGGGTTGTGTTTACAATGGTGTTTGTTCTTCACTGGTTGTCCTTTTCTTGTGGTAACAGGTCACAAATCTTGCTGCTGTGATGGAACACTGTGGTATTTCACCCAGTAGATAAGGGAGTTTATCAAAAAAGTATATCAAAATAGTTTGTTTTCGAATTCTTTGTGGATCTGTGTAATCTGAGGGAAATATGCGTCTCTTATGTGGTCATACACTTGGCAGGAGGTTAGGAAGTGCAGCTCAGTTTCCACCTTATTTTGTGGGCAGTGTGCACATAGCCTGTCTTCTCTTGAGAGCCAGGTCTGTCTATGGCAGCCTTTCTCAATAGCAAGGCTATGCTCACTGAGTCTGTACATAGTAAAAGCTTTCCTTAAGTTTGGGTCAGTCACAGTGGTCAGGTATTCTGCCACTGTGTACTCTCTGTTTAGGATCAAGTAGCATTCTAGTTTGCTCTGTTTTTTCATTAATTCTTTCCAATGTGTGAAGTAATTATATTAGAGTTTTTTCATGATTTGATTGGGTCTAATTGGGTTGCTGTCTTGGGGCTATGTTTGTGGGGCGGGTAGCAGACAGCAAGAGTATGCAGATAGCAAGAGTATGCAGGAAAGGGCGGCAGGTAGCCTCGTGGTTAGAGCATTGGCCCAGTAACTGGAAGGTTGCTAGATTGAATCCCCGAGCTGACAAGGAAAAAAAAATCTGTCTTTCTACCCCTGAACAAGGCAGGGGCAGAACTGACTGTTCCTAGGCTGTCGTTGTAAATAAGAATTTGTTCTTAACTGACTTGTCTAGTTAAATAAAAATTGTGATTGTGAACAGAGCCCCAGGACCAGCTTGCATAGGGGACTCTTCTCCAGGATCATCTCTCTGAAGATGATGGCTTTGTAATGGAAGGTTTTGGGAATTGTTTCCTTTTAGATGGTTGTAGAATTTAACAGCTCTTTTCTGGATTTTGATAATCTCTCACTCATCCCCCATCTTGCCTCCCCCCCTCCTGTTACACACTGACCCCTGATGGTAGTACATCTGAATTATTTTACATCAAATTCCATTGTTGAAATGCCCAACAAAACATTTATAAAACACTTTATTGGTGAACTCATATAGTCATCTTCATTTCTGATGCATGTAATCTGTAAAGCTTTTTTTCTTCTCACTACCAACAGCAAACAGTTCAACCATTTTCATTTCAAATACATAGTCTTTCTTGTTAAAAAATTATTATAAACTTGGCACACTTGTAGACCTTTTTTTTTTTTTAATTGCAAAACAAAATATGCTTTGACAGGTATAACTGTCTTAGGTGTACCCCCCAAAATACAGGAGACAAGGCATGATATGGGCTCTATTTTGATGTTTTTCTTCCTATGCAAAGGCTTTTATCCAGATAAATACTGGAAACGGCATGAGCATTTAGGCTACGTTTACACAGGCAGCCCAATTCTGATCTTTTTCCACTAATTGGTATTTTGTAGTTACCGTAGTGTTTTTTTGCTGCAAAGGGTTGTGCTTTTAGTAGTTGGCCGTCCACCCCGTGAGGCAGTCAGTAGTTGGCCGTCCACCCCGTGAGGCAGTCAGTAGTTGGCCGTCCACCCAGTGAGGCAGTCAGCAGTTGGCCGTCCACCCCGTGAGGCAGTCAGCAGTTGGCCGTCCACCCCGTGAGGCAGTCAGCAGTTGGCCGTCCACCCCGTGAGGCAGTCAGCAGTTGGCCGTCCACCCCGTGAGGCAGTCAGCAGTTGGCCGTCCACCCCGTGAGGCAGTCAGCAGTTGGCCGTCCACCCCGTGAGGCAGTCAGCAGTTGGCCGTCCACCCCGTGAGGCAGTCAGCAGTTGGCCGTCCACCCCGTGAGGCAGTCAGCAGTTGGCCGTCCACCCCGTGAGGCAGTCAGCAGTTGGCCGTCCACCCCGTGAGGCAGTCAGCAGTTGGCCGTCCACCCCGTGAGGCAGTCAGCAGTTGGCCGTCCACCCCGTGAGGCAGTCAGTAGGAAGTTGAATGATATTACATCACTAAAACAAATCTTAAAAAGCAAACAAATCTTGACACTTGCATTTGTGAAAAAAAAATGGTATGTGATCCATTGGCAAATCATTAACATTATCTCACATCACAAGAGGAAACACCAAAGAACATGAAAAATACAATAATGGAACGTGGATAAATGAGAAACTAATATCCTTTAATACCATGACATAAGATGTCTGCATCTCACACAAAGGAGTGCCAAAGAGAAGGAGCTTCAAATCCCATTATCCTCCCGACTGGATGTTAGCCTGAAATCCAGACCTGTTTTGTGCCAACATACCACTCCTCGTACTCTGTATCATACCACACACACGACTACATTTGAGTTGAATGTTAGCACAAACAGACTGGTACACAGGCAAACTTCATGTACTTTAGTTCAAAAGATGTGCTTTATCAGGACATGAAAGGCTTATTCTCAACCTTATTGGGACCGGGGTCACCCAGACAGCGTGCTAGTCTCTCTGGTAGTTCAGCTCTCCCTGCTGCTGTCTGATACAGAACCCCTGGGTCCTCCGCCATCCGGTTACCTTGGATACCTCCTCTTCTAGGCTGACCGTGTCAGGTGTTCTTGGAGTCGAAGGCTGCTCAAAATGGACGGTAGGGACACTGTCGGGACTGAAAACCTGGATGTCTAAAATAAATGAGTAGAGTATTATAAATCAATAAGATACTACAAGACTATCTGACCATACTCTTGTTAATACATATTGCCATTTGTTTTCAATAACACAACATAATGGGGATATCGATTGACACATTTTTTAAAAACATTATAACGGTTTCAGCTTTATAGTGACGGACAGAAGCAACAAGGCAAACGGATGAAAACAGGGATGTACAATCTGAACTTGTCCACTAAGAAACTGTAGTTTTCATTTCACGTTGTGCTACAGTTTGCCCTAATGAATACGACCCAGGCGTTAAACCAGGATTTCCACAACTCAGTCCTGCGCCGCCACCGCCACCTTGCGTGCACATTTAAAAACGTTTTTCCCTAACACATCACAGCTGATTCCAATAATCAAAGCTTGATGATGAGTTGGTTATTTGAGTCAGCTGGGTAGTGCTAGGGCAAAAAAAAAAAAAACTTGCAACCAGGGAGGGCACCAGGACCGAGTTCAGGAAACCCTGTGTTAAGACTGACTCACTTGATTCAAACCGGAATCTCCGGACTCCAGGCCTAGGAGAAGGAGCACATCTGAGGAGACAGGGAACAGGGTGTATCTGCTGTAAGAGAAGGAGCACATCTGAGGAGACAGGGAACATCTGCTGTAAGAGAAGGAGCACACCTGAGGAGACAGGGAACAGGGTGTATCTGCTGTAAGAGAAGGAGCACATCTGAGGAGACAGGGAACAGGGTGTATCTGCTGTAAGAGAAGGAGCACATCTGAGGAGACAGGGAACATCTGCTGTAAGAGAAGGAGCACACCTGAGGAGACAGGGAACAGGGTGTATCTGCTGTAAGAGAAGGAGCACATCTGAGGAGACAGGGTGTATCTGCTGTAAGAGAAGGAGCACACCTGAGGAGACAGGGAACAGGGTGTATCTGCTGTAAGAGAAGGAGCACATCTGAGGAGACAGGGTGTATCTGCTGTAAGAGAAGGAGCACATCTGAGGAGACAGGGAACATCTGCTGTAAGAGAAGGAGCACATCTGAGGAGACAGGGTGTATCTGCTGTAAGAGAAGGAGCACACCTGAGGAGACAGGGAACAGGGTGTATCTGCTGTAAGAGAAGGAGCACATCTGAGGAGACAGGGAACATCTGCTGTAAGAGAAGGAGCACACCTGAGGAGACAGGGAACAGGGTGTATCTGCTATAAGAGAAGGAGCACACCTGAGGAGACAGAGAACAGGGTGTATCTGCTATAAGAGAAGGAGCACATCTGAGGAGACAGGGAACAGGGTGTATCTGCTATAAGAGAAGGAGCACACCTGAGGAGACAGAGAACAGGGTGTATCTGCTATAAGAGAAGGAGCACATCTGAGGAGACAGGGAACATCTGCTATAAGAGAAGGAGCACATCTGAGGAGACAGGGTGTATTTGCTGTAAGAGAAGGAGCACACCTGAGGAGACAGGGAACAGGGTGTATCTGCTGTAAGAGAAGGAGCACATCTGAGGAGACAGGGTGTATCTGCTATAAGAGAAGGAGCACATCTGAGGAGACAGGGAACAGGGTGTTTGCAGCTTGGAGATAAAACATAAAACATATCTAAGAAACTGTAAGAGTGCAGAGTATGCATCATGAACAGAGTATGCATCATGAACAGAGTGTGCATCATGAACATAGTGTGCATCATGAACAGAGTGTGCATCATGAACATAGTGTGCATCATGAACAGAGTGTGCATCATGAACAGAGTGTGCATCATGAACAGAGTGTGCATCATGAACAGAGTATGCATCATGAACAGAGTGTGCATCATGAACATAGTGTGCATCATGAACAGAGTGTGCATCATGAACATAGTGTGCATCATGAACAGTTTACTGGTTATCTCCACCGCTGGTGGTATTTCCTTCAGATATTCAACTTTAACTCAGTCGTGTAATTTAAAGTGTCCAACTCACTCTTTGCATGTTGTTCTGTAGATTGGACCTCAGGATCCTTCTGATCTCTTCCTCACGTTTCTTAGAAAGGCGTGGAGTCGCTCTGGGCCAGATGTTCCTGGGAAGACACAGATCAGAAAGGAACAACCAAAACGCCTTCACACCCAAGTCAGGAACTCAGACCACTGTTAACCTGGTCCCAGTTTAAGTCAGGAACTCAGACTAACCACTGTTAACCTGGTCCCAGTTTAAGTCAGGAACTCAGACCACTGTTAACCTGGTCCCAGTTTAAGTCAGGAACTCAGACCACTGTTAACCTGGTCCCAGTTTAAGTCAGGAACTCAGACTAACCACTGTTAACCTGGTCCCAGTTTAAGTCAGGAACTCAGACCACTGTTAACCTGGTCCCAGTTTAAGTCAGAAACTCAGACTACTGTTAACCTGGTCCCAGATCGGTTTACACCGTCTTGCCAACTCCTGGTCATTGTCATGCAGCAGAACTCTGGTGGAGAGGAAGTGGACAGTAATGGGCCCTTAACTGCAAGGATGATAAGTACTAAGGACGGGTTGCAGAGGAACAAAATTAAATATATTCTTCTTCTTAAACAAACAAAAAAAGAAAACAAAAAAAAGCAACGTTAAACAGAAACAGGAGCCAATAAGAGAGACCATGGAGACCATGGAAGGGAGGGCAGAGGGCAGCTGCCCACTCTCCACCAGCATGATAGCCTGCTTCAGATCCATCTTGCGGTAGAAGGCGATCAACTCGGGTTCCATGAAGTTCTCACCAGCTATCAGCCACCTCTTGACATAGATCTTGTTGAAGTGGTTCAGCCTGAAATGATAAGAGGAGAGGAATGGAGAGAGAGAAAGGACGGGGGAGAGAGAGCGGAAGGACGGGGGAGAGAGAGAGAGAGAGAGAGAGAGAGAGAGAGAGCGAAAGGACAGGGAAGAGAGAGGGGGAGAGAGAGAGAGCGAAAGGGCAGGGGAGAGAGAGGGGGAGAGAGAGAGAGAGAGAGAAAGGACAGGGGGAGAGAGAGGGGGAGAGAGAGAGAGAGAGCGAAAGGACAGGGGAGAGAGAGGGGGAGAGAGAGAGCGAAAGGGCAGGGGAGAGAGAGGGGGAGAGAGAGAGAGCAAAAGGGCAGGGGAGAGAGAGGGGGAGAGAGAGAGAGAGAGAGAGAGGACAGGGGAGAGAGAGAGAGCGAAAGGACAGGGGAGAGAGAGGGGGAGAGAGCGAAAGGACAGGGGAGAGAGAGAGAGCGAAAGGACGGGGGAGAGAGAGAGAGAGAGAGAGGGAGAAAGGACAGGGAAGAGAGAGGGGGAGAGAGAGGACAGGGAAGAGCGAAAGGGCAGGGAAGAGAGAGGGGGAGAGAGAGAGAAAGGACAGGGGAGAGAGAGGGGAGAGAGAGAGCGAAAGGACAGGGGAGAGAGAGAGAGCGAAAGGACAGGGGAGAGAGAGAGAGAGTGAAAGGACAGGGGAGAGAGAGGGGGAGAGAGAGAGAAAAAGGACGAGAGAGGACGAAAGGGGGAGAGAGGAGAGAGAGAGAGAGAGAGAGAAAGGACAGGGGAGAGAGAGGGGGAGAGCGAAAGGACAGGGGAGAGAGAGGGGGAGAGAGAGAGAGAGAGCGAAAGGACAAAGGGGGGAGAGAGAGGGGGAGAGAGAGAGCGAAAGGGCAGGGGAGAGAGGGGGGAGAGAGCGAAAGGAAAGGGGGAGAGAGAGAGCGAAAGGACAGGGGAGAGAGAGAGAGAGAGCGAAAGGACAGGGGAGAGAGAGAGAGAAAAGGACAGGGGAAAGGACAGGGGAGAGAGAGAGAGAGCGAAAGGACAGGGGAGAGAGAGAGAGCGAAAGGACAGGGGAGAGAGAGAGGGGACAGAGAGAGAGAGCGAAAGGACAGGGGAGAGAGAGAGGGGAAAGGACAGGGGAGAGAGAGAGGAGAGAGAGAGCGAAAGGACAGGGGAGAGAGGGGGGAGAGAGAGGAGCGGGAAAGGACAGGGGGGGAGAGAGGGGGAGAGAGAGAGGACAGGGGAGAGAGAGAGAGAGCGAAAGGACAGGGGAGAGAGAGGGGAGAGAGAGCGAAAGGGCAGGGGAGAGAGAGAGAGAGAGAGGAGCGAAAGGGCAGGGGAGAGAGAGAGAGAGAGAGAGAGAGAGAGAGAGCGAAAGGACAGGGAAGAGAGAGGGGGAGAGAGAGAGAGCGAAAGGGCAGGGGAGAGAGAGGGGGAGAGAGAGCGAAAGGGCAGGGGAGAGAGGGGGGAGAGAGAGAGAGCGAAAGGGCAGGGGAGAGAGAGGGGGAGAGAGAGCGAAAGGGCAGGGGAGAGAGAGGGGGAGAGAGAGAGAGCGAAAGGACAGGGAGAGAGGACAGGGGAGAGAGAGAGAGAGAGCGAAAGGGCAGGGGAGAGAGAGGGGAGAGAGAGCGAAAGGACGGGGGAGAGGGAGAGAGAGCGAAAGGACGGGGAAGAGAGAGAGAGAGAGAGAGAGAGAAAGGACAGGGGGAGAGGACGGGGAGAGAGAGAGAGAGAGAGAGAGAGAGCG
Source organism: Oncorhynchus masou masou (assembly GCF_036934945.1). Lineage (NCBI taxonomy): Eukaryota > Metazoa > Chordata > Actinopteri > Salmoniformes > Salmonidae > Oncorhynchus > Oncorhynchus masou. Next base: position 11,256,949 of record NC_088224.1, read on the forward strand.
AAAGGACGGGGAAGAGAGAGAGAGAGAGAGGACAGGGGAAGAGAGAGAGGGAGAGAGAGAGAGCGAAAGGGCAGGGGAGAGAGAGGGGGAGAGAGAGCGAAAGGACAGGGGAGAGAGAGGGGGAGAGAGAGAGAGCGAAAGGACAGGGGAGAGAGAGGAGAGAGAGAGCGAAAGGACAGGGGAGAGAGGGGGGGGAGAGAGAGAGAAAGGACAGGGGAGAAAGGACAGGGGAGAGAGAGGGGAGAGAGAGAGCGAAAGGACAGGGGAGAGAGAGGGGGAGAGAGAGAAAGCGAAAGGGCAGGGGGGAGAGAGAGGGGGAGAGAGAGAGCGAAAGGACAGGGGAGAGAGAGAGGGGGAGAGAGAGAGAGCGAAAGGACAGGGGAGAGAGAGAGGGGGAGAGAGCGAAAGGACAGGGGAGAGAGAGGGGGAGAGAGCGAAAGGACAGGGAGAGAGGAGGGGAGAGAGAGAAAGGAAAGGACAGGGGAGAGAGAGGGGAGAGAGAGAGAAAGGACAGGGGAGAGAGAGACAGGGGAGAGAGAGGGGGAGGGAGAGGGGAGAGAGAGAGAGCGAAAGGACAGGGGAGAGGGGGAGAGAAAGGACAGGGGAGAGAGAGGGGGAGAGAGAGAGAGCGAAAGGACAGGGGAGAGAGAGAGAGCGAAAGGACAGGGGAGAGAGAGGGGGAGAGAGAGAGCGAAAGGACAGGGGAGAGAGAGGGGGAGAGAGAGAGCGAAAGGACAGGGGAGAGAGAGGGGGAGAGAGAGAGAGCGAAAGGACAGGGGGGAGAGAGAGAGAGAGCGAAAGGAGAGAGAGAGAGAGAAAAAGGACAGGGAAGAGAGAGGGGAGAGAGAGAGAGAGCGAAAGGGCAGGGGAGAGAGAGGGGGAGAGAGAGAGAGGAAAGGACAGGGGGGAGAGAGAGAGGGGGAGAGAGAGAGAGCGAAAGGACAGGGGAGAGAGAGAGGGGAGAGAGAGAGCGAAAGGACAGGGGAAGGACAGGGGAGAGAGAGAAAGGACAGGGGAGAGAGGGGGAGAGAGCGAAAGGACAGGGGAGAGAGAGGGGGAGGGGAGAGAGAGAGAGCGAAAGGACAGGGGAGAGAGAGGGGGAGAGAGAGAGCGAAAGGACAGGGAAGAGAGGGGAGGGGAGAGAGAGAGAGCGAAAGGACGAAAGGACAGGGAAGAGAGAGGGGGAGAGAGAGAGAGCGAAAGGGCAGGGGAGAGAGAGGGGGAGAGAGAGAGAGCGAAAGGACGGGGGAGAGAGAGAGAGAGAGAGAGAGAAAGGACAGGGAAGAGAGAGGGGGAGAGAGAGAGAGCGAAAGGGCAGGGGAGAGAGAGGGGGAGAGAGAGCGAAAGGACAGGGGAGAGAGAGGGGGAGAGAGAGAGAGCGAAAGGACGGGGGAGAGAGAGAGAGCGAAAGGACAGGGAAGAGAGAGAGAGAGAGCGAAAGGACAGGAGAGAGAGAGAGAGAGAGAGGGAGAGAGCGAAAGAACAGGGGAGAGAGAGGGGGAGAGAGAGAGAGAGCGAAAGGACAGGGAGAGAGAGAGGGGGGAGAGAGAGAGAGCGAAAGGACAGGGGGAGAGAGAGGGAGAGAGAGCGAAAAGGACAGGGGAGAGAGAGAGGGAGGAGAGAGAGAGCGAAAGGACGGGGGAGAGAGAGGGGAGAGAGAGAGAGCGAAAGGACAGGGGAGAGAGAGGGGGAGAGAGAGAGAGCGAAAGGACAGGGGAGAGAGAGGGGGAGAGAGAGAGAGCGAAAGGACAGGGGAGAGAGAGGGGGAGAGAGAGAGAGCGAAAGGACGGGGGAGAGAGAGGGGAGAGAGAGAGAGCGAAAGGATGGGGGAGAGAGAGAGAGAGAGAGAGAGCGAAAGGACAGGGGAGAGAGAGGGGGAGAGAGAGAGAGCGAAAGGACAGGGGAGAGAGAGGGGGAGAGAGAGAGAGCGAAAGGGCAGGGGAGAGAGAGGGGGAGAGAGAGAGAGCGAAAGGACAGGGGAGAGAGAGGGGGAGAGAGCGAAAGGACAGGGGAGAGAGAGGGGGAGAGAGCGAAAGGACAGGGGAGAGAGAGGGGGAGAGAGCGAAAGGACAGGGGAGAGAGAGGGGGAGAGAGCGAAAGGACAGGGGAGAGAGGGGGAGAGAGAGAGAGCGAAAGGACAGGGGAGAGAGAGGGGGAGAGAGAGAGAGCGAAAGGACAGGGGAGAGAGAGGGGAGAGAGAGAGCGAAAGGACAGGGGAGAGAGAGGGGGAGAGAGAGAGCGAAAGGACAGGGGAGAGAGAGGGGGAGAGAGAGAGAGCGAAAGGACAGGGGAGAGAGAGAGCGAAAGGACAGGGGAGAGAGAGGGGGAGAGAGAGAGAGCGAAAGGACGGGGGAGAGAGAGAGAGAGAGCGAAAGGACAGGGAAGAGAGAGGGGGAGAGAGAGAGAGCGAAAGGGCAGGGGAGAGAGAGGGGAGAGAGAGAGAGCGAAAGGACAGGGGAGAGAGAGGGGGAGAGAGAGAGGAGAGAAAGGAGGGAGGGAGAGAGAGGGGACAGAGAGAGGGGGAGAGAGAGAGCGAAAGGACAGGGGAGAGAGAGGGGGAGAGAGAGAGCGAAAGGACAGGGGAGAGAGAGGGGGAGAGAGAGCGAAAGGACAGGGGAGAGAGAGGGGGAGAGAGAGAGCGAAAGGACAGGGGAGAGAGAGAGAGCGAAAGGACAGGGAAGAGAGAGGGGGAGAGAGAGAGCGAAAGGGCAGGGGAGAGAGAGGGGGAGAGAGAGCGAAAGGACGGGGGAGAGAGAGAGAGAGAGAGAGAGCGAAAGGACAGGGAAGAGAGAGGGGGAGAGAGAGAGAGCGAAAGGGCAGGGGAGAGAGAGGGGGAGAGAGAGCGAAAGGACAGGGGAGAGAGAGAGAGAGAGAGCGAAAGGACAGGGGAGAGAGAGAGAGAGAGAGCGAAAGGACAGGGGAGAGAGAGAGAGAGAGAGAAAAGGACAGGGGAAAGAGAGGGGGACAAAGGGGGGAGAGAGAGGGGAGAGAGAGAGCGAAAGGACAGGGGAGAGAGAGGGGGAGAGAGAGAGAGCGAAAGGACAGGGGAGAGAGAGAGAGCGAAAGGACAGGGGAGAGAGAGAGGGGGAGAGAGGGAGAGCAAAAGGACAGGGGAGAGAGAGAGGGGGAGAGAGAGAGAGCGAAAGGACAGGGGAGAGAGAGGGGGAGAGAGAGAGCGAAAGGACAGGGGAGAGAGGGGGAGAGAGAGAGCGAAAGGACAGGGGAGAGAGAGGGGGGATGGGGGAGAGAGAGAGAGCGATAGGACGGGGGAGAGAGAGGGGAGAGAGAGAGAGCGAAAGGATGGGGGAGAGAGAGAGAGCAAAATGATGGGGGAGAAAGAGTGAGAAAGTTGGTGATATGTGGACATTTAAATGGCAACACAAGTTTATCAATCTTCCAGTCTGTTTGGAATGGTGTCCATACTTCTCCTTCCAGTGATAATGTCTATAATGACCACAGACACCCTCAACGCCTGTAAGGAGATGGTCCAGGAACAAAGAGAAAATGAAGTGTGTTTCTGATTAAAAACACACTAAGAGTGTACACATACATATAAAATAATAATAATATTAAACTAAAAAAAAAACAGTATAATATTTAGTATCCCATATAATACTGCTCATCACCTCAGTGTGAATTTCCTGGTTGATGGAAGACTTGCTCTCCTTCCGCTTTACAGCCAGGAGCTCAACCAAAGGTCTGATTGTCATGCCCTGAAAACGGCAACATAAAAGTGCTAGTTACAGTAGTTGTAAAGCACATGAGGTAGGTGGCACCTTAATTGGGGAGGACGGGCTCATGGCAATGGCTGGAGTGGAATGGTATCAAACGCATAGTTTCTATGTGATTGATGTTATTGCATTTGCTCCGTTCCAGCTACTATTATGAGCAATCCTCCCCTCAGCAGCTGTTGTAACGTGATCCCAGTCTACATAAGCAGGTCAAAGTGGGCTGTTTCCTTCTCTCACAGATAGCCTTATACAGTAGCGTCTGTCGAAACTTAGCAGGGCTATCAAACTCATTCCAATCCAACCGTCTGCTGGTTTTGGTCAATACCTTTTGAATTTGTGTCCAATTAAGACCCAGACAACCAGGTGAGGGGAGTTCTTAACCAATCAGTGACCTTAATTCATCAATTGAGTACAAGGGAGGAGTGAAAACCCACAGACACTCGGTCCTCTGTGGAATGAGGTTGACACCTATGCTAGAGCATCACTCAGATTGGTCGCGTTCACCCTGGTGACACGTTGCATGCGTCAACCAATGGATGCGTACCACATCATTGTCTGCGCCATCAGGCACCTAATTGATGCATTTGTATTTATTATGGATCTCCATTAGTTCCTGCCAAGACAGCAGCTACTCTTTCTGGGGTTTATTATGGATCTCCATTAGTTCCTGCCAAGACAGCAGCTCCTCTTCCTGGGGTTTATTATGGATCTCCATTAGTTCCTGCCAAGACAGCAGCTCCTCTTCCTGGGGTTTATTATGGATCTCCATTAGTTCCTGCCAAGGCAGCAGCTACTCTTCCTGGGGTTTATTATGGCTCTCCATTAGTTCCTGCCAAGGCAGCAGCTCCTCTTCCTGGGGTTTATTATGGCTCTCCATTAGTTCCTGCCAAGACAGCAGCTCCTCTTCCTGGGGTTTATTATGGCTCTCCATTAGTTCCTGCCAAGACAGCAGCTCCTCTTCCTGGGGTTTATTATGGCTCTCCATTAGTTCCTGCCAAGGCAGCAGCTACTCTTCCTGGGGTTTATTATGGATCTCCATTAGTTCCTGCCAAGGCAGCAGCTACTCTTCCTGGGGTTTATTATGGACCTCCATTAGTTCCTGCCAAGACAGCAGCTACTCTTCCTGGGGTTTATTATGGCTCTCCATTAGTTCCTGCCAAGACAGCAGCTCCTCTTCCTGGGGTTTATTATGGCTCTCCATTAGTTCCTGCCAAGACAGCAGCTCCTCTTCCTGGGGTTTATTATGGCTCTCCATTAGTTCCTGCCAAGACAGCAGCTACTCTTCCTGGGGTTTATTATGGCTCTCCATTAGTTCCTGCCAAGACAGCAGCTCCTCTTCCTGGGGTTTATTATGGATCTCCATTAGTTCCTGCCAAGACAGCAGCTCCTCTTCCTGGGGTTTATTATGGATCTCCATTAGTTCCTGCCAAGACAGCAGCTCCTCTTCCTGGGGTTTATTATGGATCTCCATTAGTTCCTGCCAAGGCAGCAGCTCCTCTTCCTGGGGTTTATTATGGCTCTCCATTAGTTCCTGCCAAGACAGCAGCTCCTCTTCCTGGGGTTTATTATGGATCTCCATTAGTTCCTGCCAAGGCAGCAGCTACTCTTCCTGGGGTGAGGGTTATTCTTATTAACAATGATGGCCTACCAAAAGGCAAAATGCCTCCTGCGGGGACTGGGGACTAAAAATAAAAATACAGGATAAAAACACACACCACGACGAGAGACAAGACTACATAAGGAGAGACATAGGACAACAAAACAACATGGTAGCAACACAACATGGCAGCAGAACAAAACTAGGTACAAACATGGTTGGGCACAGACAGCACAAAGGGAAAGAAGGTAGAGACAACAAAACATCACGCAAAGCAGCCACAACTGTCAGTAAGTGTCCTGATTGAGTCTTTGAATGAAGAGATTGAGATACTGTAGTATGTTCATAACATTAGACTTCCTGTCTGAATGTGATGTATTGTATTGCAATAACGTCCCTATTGAACCTTCTTATCATCATCACCCCAGAGAAATGTGACGCTTGACAGTGTCATATCACTTAATATCGTGGGGGACATCCACAGTGGATCATTGTAACATCTGACAAAAGCAAAGGCACTCACCTAGTTTCATCAATAAGGCGAGGAGGATCCATAGCGCGACCTCAAAAGGCCTTCGTACGTGTTCATAATTTACGGCGAGCACAGGAAATACCTTTTTAATATTAGTTATATTAGTTAAATGTGAGCCTTCTGTTCCGTGTGATAGATTTTCAGGAACAGAGGCTTCGTTAGGCAATGCAATGCCCACGAACACAATCAGAACTACAGGGAGACCCCGGGGATATGCCAGGATAGGCCCACGAGAATACTGGCATTTTAAATATGTTGATTATTGATCCCGTTTACTACTCCTTCATCCGCTTCATCAACGCATCAAAGATGTAGGCACAAATTAAACTGTAACGGAAATGCTGCGGGGGCTGGAGCGCACTTTTATGCAGCGAGCGTAGCCTTCGGACATCTTGAATAGAATATCACGCGTAACTGTAAAGAAAACGCCGTTAACAAGCTCCCTGATGATTGAGATTTAACCAACCCAAAGTATGGGTCACTGCATACTTGGAGTGCGTCTCTGAAAGTGGGCTTTGCAAAATAAGTGGGTGGATCAGCAGCGATGGGTGTAAGGAACATCAGCGCTCCATTATTTGTTGGACTGGCTATAGGTAGGGTCAGCTTAATTTTTACAACTAGCGTAGAAGGTTAGGATAATGAGGTTAAGGTTAACATAATTCAAGTGTCAGGTCTGGAAAAGGGTTAGGCTAGGCTTTGCTAAAATTCTACAGGTCAACAATCAACTCTGTGCATCTCAATCAGCCACGCAAAACGGTCATGAGTGGCAACAAATCTGCACAATTTGTTTATTTGCTTTCCATACACCTACCTCTGTTGATCCTCCCACTTCTGTTGACACGCCCATTTTCAGACACACTCCATGGCCATGTTTGAGAGCATCAAAATGACTGCTGACTGACTGATCTACAAATCACCTTGTATCATAAATAATAAGTCATTATTATTTGTAGATCGGCCAGTCAGTAACGATTTACTCACGATATATTGCGGGTTTGATCATATCGAACAAGGCCTATGTGTGCCGTTAGTTAACCATTACTCGTTAACCACGTTGTTGATGATTCTATTGCTGTTTAAATGTTTGAGCATTTAAAGAGGAATAGCTGTTACATTTAAGGAGGAAACAATCAACTCCCATTTGTGCCTCATTTCCTGGTCTGGGTTTCCATAAAGCATCGTAGCACTGATCATCTTAATGGAAACTAAAATGGACAAAATAATATTTTAGTGCCATGAGGCTTTTGGGAAAGCCAGACCTGGAACAATATTGGTTAGGGTACTTTGTCTGAAGAGACCGACTCTGTGGATGCAACATCACCCAAACTATGTGTAACGATTGTGAATCGGCTAGCTTAGTTAGCGGTGCGCGCTAAATAGCGTTTCAATAGCGATGGGTAACGATGCTTCGTGGGTGACTGTTGTCGACGTGTGCAGAGGGTCCCTGGTTCGCGCCGGGTATGGGCGAGGGGACGGTTTAAAGTCATACTGTTACATATGTAGCTACCATACTGAACAAAAATATAAACACAACAGGCAAGCATTTCAATGATTTTACTGAGTTACAGTTCATATAAGGAAATCAGTCAATTCAAATAAATACATTTGGCCCTAATCTATGGATTTCCCACGGGTGGGCCTGGGAGGGCATAGGAGCCAGGCCCAGACAACCAGAATGTGTTTCCCCCCCTCAAAAGTGCTTTATTACAGACAGAAATACTCCTTTGCATTATCTACAGATCTCTGGCTGGATGTCTTGAACTTTCCAGACAAAATCATTGGCCATGTTGGAGAGTATCAAATCCATGATGCATTGTGGGTAAATGGGTACTGACTGACTGATCTACAAATTACAATGAGTAGTTATTTATGATGCAAGGTGATTTGTATATCAATCAGTCGGCATTTGCCTGCACTGGTCATTGTTTTGATTTCAGTCAGGGAGGAAGAGGCGAAGCGAGGGGATTTCTCCAGCCAAAATCCACAAATATAATACATTTTGTATGGAGGTCAATGAGAGATTTTGCTATGTCAAATTTGCTATGTGGGGCTTATGTGATCGAATAGAAGTTCCGCAATGGTTAGGTTGTTATGAATGCACTGATATAAGTGGACACACATGGCATTTCGGCAACTTTGTGCCTGTTGTTATAGAGATAGTGAGAGGGCTCATCATGGATATAACCCATTTTAGCATGGACATTGCCATTGAGGGCTTCCACCATTTTAAAGTACTCAACTGGGTGGGGATTCCTATGAGTTGGGAGCAATCAGCCAATGAAGAAGAAAATGGACTACTTTAAAATGAAGATAGCATGGACAGTGCCATTGAGGCTGTCACAAACGCTATAATACAGTATTTCCAACAGGGGGTGCACATTTTGGTTTTTGCCCTAATACTACACAGCTGATTCAAATGATCAAAGCTTAATAATTCATAGATTTTTTTGAGTTAGCTGTGTAGTGCTAGGGCAAAAACCAAAGTGTGCACCCCTTGGGGTCCCGAGGACCGAGTTTGGGAAAACCTGCTATAATGGCACAGATACAAAGGAAAGTCCTCCGTCTATCTCTATGTTCACCCGCGTATTTGCCCTCTCATTGGTTAGAATGGTCCAACCTGCTCTTGTCTCCTCTCACCTGCCTTCCATCTTTGAGGACATATACTTCCATTGTTAGCGCGGTCACTCAACCATCTTGTCAATATAATAGACAATCTTTGTTCCGGTGATTGACGTGAGCTTTCTTTCTCCTCTGACGTCTCCAATGCGTCTTGTGCTGATTAGTGGCAGAAGGTGAGATCTATTGGACATGGGAAGAACTCTAGTCCTCATGTCCTTTTTCTTGTTTTGATGGTGACATCTACCACTACGGAACAGATGGAAACCAAAGTAGTGAAGACTCTTTAAAGAGGAGAGCTGTTGGGAATGGGATGGGGACATGGCTGAATATGAATACACTTTTCTCGTGGTGCATGAAGGAAAGACAAATGACATTTTTGTGCAGTATGATGAACATGTGGTCTGTGGTATGACCTCCTTCAAAGAACTCAGAATTAATCCAAGAATCTACTTATTTGAATCTCTCAGTTCTAATTGGTAGTCAGATACCAATTGCCATAGTAACTGGGCGGCCATACCAATCAGACTACTGTACTATACCAACCACATTAAACTCTGGATGAACCCAGTGAAAGGCAAGGAGGAAGCACCAGGAAGCAGAGACATTGTGCCCATCGTCTGTGGGAAAGCACACTAATCTCTCTGTCCCAGTCCCACTCTCTGCTTTTTAAAAATGTATTTCTCCTTTATTTAACCAGATAGGCTAGTTAAGAACAAGTTCTCATTTACAACTGCAACCTGGCAAAGATAAAGCAAAGTAGTTCGACATAAACAACAACAGAGTTACACATGGAATAAACAAACATGCAGTCAATAACAATAGAAAAGTCTATATATAGTGTGTACAAATGAGGTAGGATAAGGGAGGTAAGGCAATAAATAGGTCATAGTGTTGAAAAATTACAATATAGCAATTAAACACGAGTGATAGATGTGCAGAAGATGAGTGTGCAAGTAGAGAAACTGGGGTGCAAAGGAGCAAAATAAATAAAATAAACAGTATGGGGGATGAGGTAATTGGATTGGCTATTTACAGATGGGCTATGTACAGGTGCAGTGATCTGTGAGCTGCTTTGACAGCTGGTGCTTAAAGTTAGTGAGGGAGATGTGAGTAGCATGTGAGTAGCATAGCATACAAATTAGATTTGAGTAACATAGCATACAAATTATTTTTCTGAACATATCATATGAAATGGATGATGGACATCCAAAAATGTAAACATACCATATGAAACGTAACATATCGTACCAATTTGGGCAACCCGGATTTACATTTACTATGTTACGTCTACCCCTGAGTCCAGGTTACCAGACTGGTCTCACAGACATAGTAAATGTAACTTCGGGTTGCCCAAATTAGTATGATATGTTACGTTTGGTATCGTTACATAAGACAGAAGGCTACTTAAGGCAAAAAAATAAAGTAGGGTTTTTGGTCATCGTGGATGGGTGGGCGTATAGCAACTTTGCAACTCTATACTACTTTTTTGCTACTTTCTACTACTTAGCATGTTAGCTAACCCTTCACTTAACCTAAACCCTTTAACCTAACTCCTAACCTTAACCTAAACCCATAACCCCCTAGCTTAGCTAATGTTTGCCACACAGCTAACTTTAGTGTTAGCCACCGAGCTAACGTTAACCACAACAAATTGGAATTTGTAACGTATCATACATTTAGAAAATTCGTAGCATATTGTACTAATTGCTTTCATAACATATTGTAACTATGGAGATTCGCAACGTATCATACGAATTCTAATTTGTAATATATCATATGAAATGGAAGATGGACATCCACAAATTAATACATACAATACGAAACGTAACATATCGTACTAATTGGAGTGTAACAGATTTACATCTACTATGTTACGTCTACTCCTGAGTCCAGGTTGGTCTGACTGAACACATTCTCTATGCTATCGCTTCACTTCCTCCCTGTCTGTCTTTCTGTCCTACCCCAACACAACGACAGAAAAGACAACAATCCATGAGGATTAAACTGTTTTAACTTGGCACAGGATTCTTTCTTAAACATGGTTGGTTCCCACAGAATCCCACTGCTGGCCCCAGTAGGTATTCTAACAGTCACAGACTCTGGCTGACTGACTGACTGAGCTTCTGGCAGATTCCAGGGAATGACGGGCCAATTGACGCAGATTTCCACAATAAAGATCATAAGTAAACACAAGCAGTCAGAAAGTGTGTAACCTGTAACCTTGTATTGGGGCACACTGTAGGACATGCAGCAAGCCCCATCACTGTGATGGGATCTCTCATTCATGAGGTGTCATAGCTTTAGAGTTAAACCATTTTTCTCCTTTAGGTTATTTTCTCATCAATCACCCCATACAGTCAGCGCAGCCATCCTACAGTGTGACAATATCAGTCCCTAACCTAATGTACCTTCTACATGGTTAACCATCGAATTAGAAAGATAGTTTGGAGTTGCGTAACTGCTTCTAAAAAGTTGAATGACAAAGGGTTATTACTCAAGTCTTGATAGGTGACATATCACTAACATAAAATATACACACATTTATTAAACAGGAACACATCAGTGACTATGATGAGTCCAATACATCCAATTATTTTCCTATGTGCTTCACGCTGCCAATAAAATAAATAATTGAACCTTCTTTGAGTTAACAGTGAGTTTTATTTAGTCTTTCAAAATTGTAACTAGTAGAAGGTACATATAAATGTCATTAAGAGTTAGTTTGATAGTGGCATACGTTGAGGAGACTACCAATTCTGTCAGAACCACAGAGCTACAGAAGGATCATGACATTCATGTTTAACTGATAAAGCCCTAAATGAAATTAAAAATGCTTACTGGGTTTCAGCAGTTGTGATGTCACTTCATGCAACGTTCAAAAGACATTCTAGAACGACTAGGCCTGACATGGCGAATGCTTTAGAATGTCGCAGATATATGCAGATATATGCAGATATATGCAGATATATGCAGATCCCCTCATATTTTCAAACAGGTGAGTTAATAAATACAGTCAGCATTTATTTCGGTATATTTAACTATATGGTATAACTACCGGTAATTCACATTTCCATTTTCCCTCCATCACAATACAAAGACATACATCTTTCAAACCTAGCAGTTCTTTAAAGACTGCATGGTTTTACTCTCAAAACAATACCATTCCTCTTTCAAAAAACACAGACAATCTCTCAAACAACAACAAACACACAGACCGCACAACCATGTTGCATAGCTGTGTGGGGTTAGTGTCTAGTGAAGGTGCCAACCGCTGCAATGTATGGTGATGGAGTGCAGCACAGCAGCTTGCTCTGGTCTTCTCTTCCTCCCTCCCTCCCTCTACTCTCTCTGGTCCAGTTAGGAGCAGGGTTGGGTAGGTTACCATGTTATTTTCTAAATGTAATCCGTTACAGTTACCAGTTACCTCTCCAAAATTATAATCCGTAATTTAACTTTTGGATTACCCAAACTCAGTAATGTAATCGGATTACATGCAGTTACATTTGGATTACTTTCCTCTTAGGAGACAGACGACGATGAAAAGGATCCATTAAACACATTCGGTGTGTCATCATAGTGGTCTGTGACATCATAGTGGTCTCTGACATCATAGTGGTCTCTGACATCATAGTGGTCTCTGACATCATAGTGGTCTCTGACCTGTGGTCAGTCTTGCTCAGGTGGAACAAACTTAAACTTGAGCCTTTATTCAGTGCTGAATGAAATGTCATTGAGAAAACAGAAAGGTGTCATAACACATTAAAAAGTAATCCTAGATGTAATGATCTATGTCGTTTTTCAAAAGTAGTCAGATTACATGTAATCAGTCACTGTCCAACCCTGGTTAGGTCTCGGACTGTTCAGGGAGCTCTCTCTTAGAGACGGACCCTATCCGCCATCTGCCGGGCGCTGTAGAAGGACACAGTGATGCCCACCGTTGCCATCGTCATGGCGATCTGGTTGATTAACCCGTTCTGCGGCTGCATCTGGACTTCACCTGACACCTGTCTCTGTGTGGAGAAACACACATTAACGCACACACCGATGTGCACACACACACAGTCAGACACCCAGTCAGACAGACAGATACGGTTTGGTCGGTGTGTGTCATTTGCCAATAAATATGGGCATAAACTGTACACAACCCAACATGGGCATCATCTGTACACAACCCAACATGAGAATCATCTGTACACAACCCAACATGGGCATCAACTGTACACAACCCAATATGGGAATCATCTGTACACAACCCAATATGGGAATCATCTGTACACAACCCAATATGGGAATCATCTGTACACAACCCAACATGGGAATCATCTGTACACAACCCAACATGGGAATCATCTGTACACAACCCAACATGGGCATCAACTGTACACAACCCAATATGGGAATCATCTGTACACAACCCAATATGGGAATCATCTGTACACAACCCAATATGGGAATCATCTGTACACAACCCAATATGGGCATCAACTGTACACAACCCAACATGGGAATCATCTGTACACAACCCAATATGGGAATCATCTGTACACAACCCAACATGGGCATCATCTGTACACAACCCAACATGGGAATCATCTGTACACAACCCAACATGGGCATCATCTGTACACAACCCAACATGGGAATCATCTGTACACAACCCAATATGGGAATCATCGGTACACAACCCAACATGGGAATCATCTGTACACAACCCAACATGAGCATCATCTGTACACAACCCAACATCATGTACACAACCCAATATGGGAATCATCTGTACACAACCCAACATGGGAATCATCTGTACACAACCCAACATGGGAATCATCTGTACACAACCCAACATGGGAATCATCTGTACACAACCCAACATGGGAATCATCTGTACACAACCCAACATGGGCATCATCTGTACACAACCCAACATGGGAATCATCTGTACACAACCCAATATGGGAATCATCTGTACACAACCCAACATGGGAATCATCTGTACACAACCCAACATGGGCATCATCTGTACACAACCCAACATGGGAATCATCTGTACACAACCCAACATGGGAATCATCTGTACACAACCCAACATGAGCATCATCTGTACACAACCCAACATGGGCATCATCTGTACACAACCCAACATGGGAATCATCTGTACACAACCCAACATGGGAATCATCTGTACACAACCCAACATGGGAATCATCTGTACACAACCCAACATGGGAATCATCTGTACACAACCCAATATGGGCATCATCTGTACACAACCCAACATGGGAATCATCTGTACAAAACCCAATATGGGAATCATCTGTACACAACCCAACATGGGAATCATCTGTACACAACCCAACATGGGCATCATCTGTACACAACCCAACATGGGAATCATCTGTACACAACCCAATATGGGAATCATCTGTACACAACCCAACATGGGCATCATCTGTACACAACCCAACATGGGAATCATCTGTACACAACCCAACATGGGCATCATCTGTACACAACCCAACATGGGAATCATCTGTACACAACCCAATATGGGAATCATCGGTACACAACCCAACATGGGAATCATCTGTACACAACCCAACATGGGCATCATCTGTACACAACCCAACATGGGAATCATCTGTACACAACCCAATATGGGCATCATCTGTACACAACCCAACATGGGAATCATCTGTACACAACCCAATATGGGCATCATCTGTACACAACCCAACATGGGAATCATCTGTACACAACCCAATATGGGCATCATCTGTACACAACCCAACATGGGAATCATCTGTACAGAACCCAACATGAGCATCATCTGTACACAACCCAATATGGGCATCATCTGTACACAACCCAACATGGGAATCATCTGTACAGAACCCAACATGGGCATCATCTGTACACAACCCAACATGGGAATCATCTGTACACAACCCAACATGGGCATCAACTGTACACAACCCAATATGGGAATCATCTGTACACAACCCAATATGGGAATCATCTGTACACAACCCAATATGGGAATCATCTGTACACAACCCAATATGGGAATCATCTGTACACAACCCAATATGGGCATCAACTGTACACAACCCAATATGGGCATCAACTGTACACAACCCAACATGGGCATCATCTGTACACAACCCAACATGGGCATCATCTGTACACAACCCAACATGGGAATCATCTGTACACAACCCAACATGGGAATCATCTGTACACAACCCAACATGGGCATCATCTGTACACAACCCAACATGGGAATCATCTGTACACAACCCAATATGGGAATCATCTGTACACAACCCAACATGGGAATCATCTGTACACAACCCAATATGGGAATCATCTGTACACAACCCAACATGGGCATCATCTGTACACAACCCAACATGGGCATCATCTGTACACAACCCAACATGGGAATCATCTGTACACAACCCAACATGAGCATCATCTGTACACAACCCAACATGGGAATCATCTGTACACAACCCAACATGAGCTGGCCTGCACTGCCACACTAGAAACATTTTAAGAGGGGAAACGGGGAATTTGAGTTCATGAAACACAGAGTTCTTTTCACACACAGTGGTATGAGGCCGGAGAACAAAGTCTGTAGACATGAAACATTGTCACAGAGGGGCAGCTCATATTTAAACCTCTCATCAGACCACTGTGACACACTTTTGTTTTCCGATAGGAATTAACTCTTCGTTGCATAGTTATTTTATTTAAAGCCACGAGAAGGGCATGCAAGCAACTCAATTTACAATTTATTTAAAAACGTACAATTCTGCAGAAGCTTCAAATAATATGAGCTGGTTCATTCAGTCAGAAAAACAGTCATGACGGTTGTATTATATAATCACTTAAGGCCTGAATCAATAGTTCACTATGAAATATTAATGCCTACTTTATCCTGTGTAGTTTAGCCATCACAACTAGCCTACAGTAAAATGGAATCCTATGCTAAAATATCAACACATTTCTTTACGAATCAACTATAGATAAACAGTGTGTGCCGAGCATAAGCTACAAAACCAAGGTTTAAAATGATCCATAGAAACACTCAAACCTGGAGGAGACGGAGGTATCCAGGCGTCAGACGTCCCAGTCTGCTGATCATGTCTGCGGCTGTGAGTTCTCAGACTAGCCCAGTGTCTGCCTGCGGAGGAATCCATTATAAATACAATCGTCTCATCATAATTCCTCAGTTCTCAGTTGATACTGAGGCAAAAGCATAAGCAACACAATGAAAAATCCACTTATTAAAATCAAGACTCAATAATAAGCAAGCCACCTTCCCATATTTACCCCAAAGCACAAACACAAAGTCCCCTGGCTCAACCTTCAGGGCTGAACAAGTGAATCAAAAAAGATGTTCCACTGTTAACATACAGACAAATAAGACCCATAATGATATTCCAAGACTTAAAGGACATACCATACATTCATAATGTAACTACCTACAGGCCAGGATAAACAAAGAAAGCTCTAATTGGGGGCTATTTGTGATGGGTGAATGGCTACCATGCAATGTTAGTCATTATGAGAGGTTGTACTGGAAAGCACTGTAGGCCTAATGCAATACATTTCTTTGCCTATGGATAGAAATGGGATCCTATCACTACATTTTGCTAAGAGGGAACTAAACTCCTTTGCAATAATACCCAGCAGAAAATGAACACCTATAGTGTTACAGTAATTCATTTTTGGATGTTGTTTCAACACTGTATGGTGTAACGCCTAATTTGCACATTTCCCAGTGTGCCTTGCTTTTCGAGTGATGTAAAGTCATGATGACAGCAACATAACGGAACCACTGATAACCATGACATGAGACCAATATAACAATTGAGATATAACTTCAGAAATTTGTAGGAGAAAAGTACAAAAAGAGCCTTGGGCAGGGAGAGAGAGAGAGCAATTATCCAGGACAGCACAGCATCCAGGAATCTCGCTGAATCCTCCCCTTCACCAAGCCCTTCAGCAGCAGCTCTCAAAAATATATTTTTTTTACTTTTCTCCTATAATTTTCTGAAGTTATTTCTCAATTGTGGTATTAGTCTCATGTCATGGTTATCAGTGGTTTCATATGTTGCTGTCATCATGACTTTGCATCAACCTGTCAAAGCTCCAACGGACCATGTATTTCTCAAATGTTGAATCTATGATACTGACCCTGAACACAGTGGAGACCTGTGATACTGACCCTGAACACACAGTGGAAACCTGTGATACTGACCCTGAACACACAGTGGAGACCTGTGATACTGACCCTGAACACAGTGGAAACCTGTGATACTGACCCTGAACACACAGTGGAGACCTGTGATACTGACCCTGAACACACAGTGGAAACCTGTGATACTGACCCTGAACACACAGTGGAGACCTGTGATACTGACCCTGAACACAGTGGACACCTGTGATACTGACCCTGAACACACAGTGGAGACCTGTGATACTGACCCTGAACACACCCTGAACACACAGTGGAAACCTGTGATACTGACCCTGAACACACAGTGGAGACCTGTGATACTGACCCTGAACACACAGTGGAAACCTGTGATACTGACCCTGAACACACAGTGGAGACCTGTGATACTGACCCTGAACACACAGTGGAGACCTGTGATACTGACCCTGAACACACAGTGGAGACCTGTGATACTGACCCTGAACACACAGTGGACATCTGTGATACTGACCCTGAACACACAGTGGAAACCTGTGATACTGACCCTGAACACACAGTGGAAACCTGTGATACTGACCCTGAACACACAGTGGAGACCTGTGATACTGACCCTGAACACACAGTGGAGACCTGTGATACTGACCCTGAACACAGTGGAAACCTGTGATACTGACCCTGAACACACAGTGGAGACCTGTGATACTGACCCTGAACACACAGTGGAGACCTGTGATACTGACCCTGAACACACAGTGGAAACCTGTGATACTGACCCTGAACACACAGTGGAGACCTGTGATACTGACCCTGAACACACAGTGGAGACCTGTGATAGGCTACTGAGGAAGCTCCTGTGTGTCCCTAGTCTTTTGTACACCCCAGCCCCATCCCATCCAGTAAAATATCAATGGACTCAGTCTGGCCTACTGCATAAATACCCTTCTCTGTCAGATATGATAATAGTCATCCAGTTTAAAAATGGGAGAGAGAGGAGAAGAGAGGTGAGGAGAGGAGAGGAGAGGTGAGGAGAGGAGAGGAGGAGAGAGCTTCTGTGGGTTATAGAACACGTGATGATACTCTGCAGTGGGTTATAGAACACGTGATGATACTCTGCAGTGGGTTATAGAACACGTGATGATACTCTGCAGTGGGTTATAGAACACGTGATGATACTCTACAGTGGGTTATAGAACACGTGATGATACTCTACAGTGGGTTATAGAACACGTGATGATACTCTGCAGTGGGTTATAGAACACGTGATGATACTCTGCAGGGGTTATAGAACACGTGATGATACTCTACAGTGGGTTATAGAACACGTGATGATACTCTACAGTGGGTTATAGAACACGTGATGATACTCTGCAGTGGGTTATAGAACACGTGATGATACTCTACAGTGGGTTATAGAACACGTGATGATACTCTGCAGTGGGTTATAGAACACGTGATGATACTCTACAGTGGGTTATAGAACACATGATGATACTCTACAGTGGGTTATAGAACACGTGATGATACTCTACAGTGGGTTATAGAACACGTGATGATACTCTACAGTGGGTTATAGAACACGTGATGATACTCTACAGTGGGTTATAGAACACGTGATGATACTCTACAGTGGGTTATAGAACACGTGATGATACTCTGCAGTGGGTTATAGAACACGTGATGATACTCTACAGTGGGTTATAGAACACGTGATGATACTCTACAGTGGGTTATAGAACACGTGATGATACTCTACAGTGGGTTATAGAACACGTGATGATACTCTGCAGTGGGTTATAGAACACATGATGATACTCTGCAGGAGGTTATAGAACACATGATGATACTCTACAGTGGGTTATAGAACACGTGATGATACTCTGCAGTGGGTTATAGAACACATGATGATACTCTGCAGGAGGTTATAGAACACATGATGATACTCTACAGTGGGTTATAGAACACGTGATGATACTCTGCAGTGGGTTATAGAACACATGATGATACTCTGCAGGAGGTTATAGAACACATGATGATACTCTACAGTGGGTTATAGAACACATGATGATACTCTGCAGGAGGTTATAGAACACATGATGATACTCTACAGTGGGTTATAGAACACGTGATGATACTCTGCAGGAGGTTATAGAACACATGATGATACTCTACAGTGGGTTATAGAACACGTGATGATACTCTACAGTGGGTTATAGAACACATGATGATACTCTACAGTGAGTTATAGAACACGTGATGATACTCTACAGTGGGTTATAGAACACATGATGATACTCTACAGTGGGTTATAGAACACGTGATGATACTCTACAGTGGGTTATAGAACACATGATGATACTCTACAGTGGGTTATAGAACACGTGATGATACTCTACAGTGGATTATAGAACACATGATGATACTCTACAGTGGGTTATAGAACACATGATGATACTCTACAGTGGGTTATAGAACACGTGATGATACTCTACAGTGGGTTATAGAACACGTGATGATACTCTACAGTGGGTTATAGAACACGTGATGATACTCTACAGTGGATTATAGAACACATGATGATACTCTACAGTGGATTATAGAACACATGATGATACTCTACAGTGGGTTATAGAACACATGATGATACTCTACAGTGGGTTATAGAACACATGATGATACTCTACAGTGGATTATAGAACACGTGATGATACTCTACAGTGGGTTATAGAACACATGATGATACTCTACAGTGGGTTATAGAACACGTGATGATACTCTGCAGGAGGTTATAGAACACGTGATGATACTCTGCAGTGGGTTATAGAACACGTGATGATACTCTGCAGTGGGTTATAGAACACGTGATAATACTCTGCAGTGGGTTATAGAACACGTGATAATACTCTGCAGTGGGTTATAGAACACGTGATGATACTCTACAGTGGGTTATAGAACACGTGATGATACTCTACAGTGGGTTATAGAACACGTGATGATACTCTACAGTGGGTTATAGATGATACTACTTACAGTGGGTTATAGAACACATTTTAACGCGCTGCAGGGGGTTATAGAACACGTGATGATACTCTACAGTGGGTTATAGAACACATTTTAACGCGCTGCAGGGGGTTATAGAACACGTGATGATACTCTACAGTGGGTTATAGAACACGTGATGATACTCTGCAGTGGGTTATAGAACACATGATGATACTCTACAGTGGATTATAGAACACATGATGATACTCTACAGTGGATTATAGAACACGTGATGATACTCTACAGTGGGTTATAGAACACGTGATGATACTCTACAGTGGGTTATAGAACACGTGATAATACTCTGCAGTGGATTATAGAACACGTGATGATACTCTACAGTGGGTTATAGAACACGTGATGATACTCTACAGTGGGTTATAGAACACATTTTAACGCGCTGCAGGGGTTATGCAACATGAGAAAGGGCACTTCGGAATCCTCCCCAAAACAGGACCTTATCCAACAGAATCCATTGCAATACTCATTCAACGATCCCAGCAGGAAGTCATTCTAATGACGGATTATTTCAACATATTGGCCAGTTCCGCATTTTCAATGTCATTCTCTGCAGGCTTTTTCCATTTTCTATGATGTCACATAGATTTCTCTGTGGGCCATTTCTGTATAATCTGGACCAACTACTATTTTTAAATAGGCCCCTCTTTCATGTCATGACCATTGTAAATACTCCTTTACATTGAAAAAGTATCTTGAAAATATATGTGGAAAAATGTAATGATCTTCAAACATATCCAGCATGAAAGGAGTGACTATTGAGGACCATAAACCATAGACATTTCTTTTAAATGGAAATGACAACATTTCAAAACCAAAGAAAATGGAGGAAAGTGCCATCTTCCCCCATCTTTACTCACTGTTTGTCTTGTTTAGTGTTGGTGTTAATATATTCTTTGTCAATAGTCTGCAGGAAAGGCCAGTCAATCTGTTAGGGGAGGGTACAATACAATATGCTGATTGTGGGCTCCTAAATGACTTCATCCCACAGTCAGCATACTCAGTAAACTTAGACATTATTACACAACAACAGATGCTGGTAGCATATTTCGTCTCCATGTAACCACAAAACGTGTAAATACCATCTGAACCACAGAACCATAAAAAATACAAAGTTAGAGTCCTTTAGATCAATACGTTTGTAGTAAAAGAGAGATACAAACCTTGAATATACCGTTTACTTCAGGCTATTTACAGAATCTGTTTTCTTTCCTTTGGACTTCCGAGTGATGATGACTGCAGAATATAAGAATTAAGTCAATTAAAAGAAACTTACAGACAATAATGACTGTCTGTGTCTGTCATGTTTGTAACTGTAAAAACTAAACAAAAATGATGGACATTGACTTACCACTAATAATGTTCAACAATAACAGGATGGCAGCCTGTAATTTATACTCAAATATTTGACTTGTATTCTTCAAACTATTGAATAAGAAATTACTTAAATATTCACACAGAAATGTAAGCACACATCAAAACCACAGTAAATGAGCAGGTTATGAATGAAGACACTGAAGTAGAATCTTTATCATTTAATGTCTAATGTAACGGAATCTGTTTAACGGAATCCGTGACATTGCAAATGAAACACCTTGTGCACTATGTCACAATGAGTCTTCACAAATTATTGTGACTCCAGTCCATTGTTACATCATATAATTTAAATATGGATTAATTCCAATAACAAGATTAAGTTACAGCACAGTTTTATTTGACAGATACACACATTTCAAATCTGCATGAAGCAAAGAAACGTGTGTTTTAATCCACCCATTTATACCTGTTCCTAGTAGATAACATTAGTCTAATTTTGATGACTCATTCTGGATTGATGAATTCTTGTCTTTATGTTTACTCTCAAGCTAACACAACACATTGTTTATGGAGACATGTAGTAAATAGTAAACAAACACTGAGTAAAGCTAGACGACCTGGAGGTATTTATTTGACTGAGAATGTGTTGAAATACTCTGGGTCCTCCTGAGGGGTAGGGGGGAGTTTTCTCAGGGCTCCCCCTGGATGGGCACCCTCTCCAGGGCCAGCTCTGTGTTGGACCAGGGGCCCTCCTGTCAGGTGGGCTGAAGATCTCTCTACAGTCATCACACGCCCACAGAGTGGGTCTACATTATAATGTACATACCCAATGGGTCTACAGTATAAGGTAAAAACCCCAATGGGTCTCCAGTATAATGTATATACCCAATTTACCTGTGGTAAATTCAATTGATTAGACATGATTTGGAAAGGCACACAGCTGACAATGCATGTCAGAGCATAAACCAAGCCATGAGGTCGAAGGAATTGTTCGTAGAGCTCTGAGACAGGATTGTGTCGAGGCACAGATCTGGGGAAGGGTACCAAAACATGTCTGCAACATTGAAGGTCCCCAAGAACACAGTGGCCTCCATCATTCTTAAATTGAATAAGTTTGGAACCACCAGAACTCTTCCTAGAGCTGACTGCCCGGCCAAACTGAGCAATCGGGGGAGAAGAGCCTTGGTCAGGGAGGTGACCAAGAACCCGATGGTCACTCTGACGTTCTCCAGAGTTTCTCTGTGGAGATGGGTGAACCTTCCAGAAGGACAACCATCTCTGTAGCACTCCACCAATCAGGCTTTTATGGTAGAGAGGCCAGACGGTCTGACAAAACCGAGATTGAACTCATTGGCCTGAATGCCAAGCATCACATCTGGAGGAAATCTGGCACCATCCCTACGGTGAAGCATGGTGGTGGCAGCATCATGCTGTGGGGATGTTTCTCAGCGGGCAGGGATTGGGAGACTAGGCAGGATCGAGGAAAAAATGAACGGAGCAAAGTACAGAGAGATCCTTGCAGTAGTTTATGTCTCGGGGGGCGAGGGTCAGTTTGTTATATCTGGAGTAATTCTTCTGTCTTATCCGGTGTCCTGTGTGAATTTAAGTATGCTCTCTCTAATTCTCTCTTTCTTTCTTTATCTCTCTCGGAGGACCTGAGCCCTAGGACCATGCCTCAGGACCACCTGGCATGATGACTCCTTGCTGTCCCCAGTCCACCTGGCCGTGCTGCTGCTCCAGTTTCAACTGTTCTGCCTGCGGCTATGGAATCCTGACCTGCTCACCGGACGTGCTACCTGTCCCAGACCTATTATTTGACCATGCTGGTCATTTATGAACATTTTAACATCTTGGCCATGTTCTGTTATAATCTCCACCAGGCACAGCCAGAAGAGGACTGGCCACCCCTCATAGCCTGGTTCCTCTCTAGGTTTCTTCCTAGGTTTTGGCCTTTCTTTTGGAGTTTTTCCTAGCCAATGTGCTTCAACAACTGTATTGCTTGCTGTTTTGGGTTTTAGGCTGGGTTTCTGTACAGCACTTTGATATATCAGCTGATGTATAAAGGGCTATATAAATGCATTTGATTTGATTGAACCTCAGACAGGGGACCTCAGACTGGGGGCGAAGGTTCACCTTCCAACAGGACAACGACCCAAACCACACTGCCAAGACAATGCAGGAGTGGCTTGAGGACAAGTCTTTGAATGCCCTTGAGTGGCCCAGCCAGAGCCCAGACTTGAAAACGATGTAACATTTATGGAGAGATGAAAATAGCTGTGCAACAACACTCCCCATCCAAACTGACAGAGCTTGAGAGGATCTGCAGAGAAGAATGGGATAAACTCTCCAAATACAGGTGTGCCAAGCTTGTCGCATCCTACCCAAGAAGACTCGAGGCAGTAATTGCTGCCAAAGGTGCTTCAACAAAGTACTGTGTAAAAGGTCTGAATACTCATGTAAATGTGATATTTCCGGGTTTATTAAATTATACATTTGCCCAAATTTCTGACAACCTGTTTTTGCTTTGTCATTGTGGGTTATTATGTGTAGATTGATGAGGGGAAAAAAACATTTGATAATTTTTAGAATAAGGCTGTAATGTAACAAAACGTGGAAAAAATGAAGGGGTCTGAATACTTTCTGAATGCACTGTATGGTCAGTACCAAAACAAGTGATCTAATGATTCTGTCTTATCGCAGAAAAATCTGCAGAGCTGTTATCCCCCACATACTGAACAAAAATATAAAACGCAACATGAGTCACAGTTCATATAAGGACATCAGTCAATTGAAATAAATTCATTATGTCCTAATCTATGGATTTCACATGACTGGGAATACAGATATGCATCTGTTGGTCACAGATACCTTAAAAAAATGGGCCTCACAATGGGCCTCAGGGTCTTGTCACAGTATTTCTGTGCATTCAAATTGCCATCGATAAAATGTAATTGTGTTCATTGTCCGTAGCTTATGCCTGCTCATACCATAACCCCTCCATCACCACGGGACACTGTTTAAAAAATATATATTATTATAATAATATATATATAATTTTTTTTACTAGGCAAGTCACTCTGTTCACAACGTTGACATCTACAAACCACTTGCCCACAGGACGCCATACACGTGGTCTGCGGTCTGCAGGTGGACGTAGGGCCAAATTCTCTAAAATGACTTTTGAGCTGGCTCATGAATATTGCATTTTCTGGCAACCGCTCTGGTGGACATTCCTGCAGTCAGCCTTTCAATTGCACACGCCCTCAACATTTGAGACATCTGTGGGCATTATGTTGTGATAAAAGTGCACATTTTAGAGTGGCCTTTGATTGTCCCCAGCACAAGGTGCACCTGTGTAATGATCATGATGTTTAATCAGCTTCTTGATAATGCCACACCTGTCAGATGGATGGATTATATTGGCAAAGGAGAAATGCTCACTAACAAGGATGTAGGCTTTTTTTGTGGATGGAACATTTCTGGGATAATTTGTTTCAGCTCATGAAGCATCGGACCAACACTTTACATGAATAGTTAATATTTTGTTCTGTGTATTTATAAAAAAAAATTATATATAAAAAATCTTACATATTTTAATTTGAGTAATAAGCTTTTCTATAAAGGATTGTTACCTATAACAAGGGCTGGCAGTAGGAATTCAACATTTTAGTAAACTGATGTGGGATGCATTCACTCATTCACTTACCCCCACTCATTCACTTACCCCCCCACTCATTCACTTACCCCCCACTCATTCACTTACCCCCCCACTCATTCACTTACCCCCACTCATTCACTTACCCCCCCACTCATTCACTTACCCCCCCACTCATTCACTTACCCCCCCCACTCATTCACTTACCCCCACTCATTCACTTACCCCCCCACTCATTCACTTACCCCCCACTCATTCACTTACCCCCCCACTCATTCACTTACCCCCCACTCATTCACTTACCCCCACTCATTCACTTACCCCCACTCATTCACTTACCCCCCCACTCATTCACTTACCCCCCCACTCATTCACTTACCCCCACTCATTCACTTACCCCCCCACTCATTCATTCACTTACCCCCCACTCATTCACTTACCCCCCCACTCATTCACTTACCCCCCACTCATTCACTTACCCCCCCACTCATTCACTTACCCCCCACTCATTCACTTACCCCCCCACTCATTCACTTACCCCCCACTCATTCACTTACCCCCCCACTCATTCACTTACCCCCCCCCACTCATTCACTTACCCCCCACTCATTCACTTACCCCCCCCCCCTCATTCACTTACCCCCCCACTCATTCACTTACCCCCACTCATTCACTTACCCCCACTCATTCACTTACCCCCCCCCACTCATTCACTTACCCCCCCACTCATTCACTTACCCCCCCTCATTCACCTACCCCCCCCCCCCCACTCATTCACTTACCCCCCCCCACTCATTCACTTACCCCCCCACTCATTCACTTACCCCCCCCCACTCATTCACTTACCCCCCCACTCATTCACTTACCCCCCACTCATTCACTTACCCCCCCACTCATTCACTTACCCCCCCCCACTCATTCACTTACCCCCACTCATTCACTTACCCCCCCACTCATTCACTTACCCCCCCCCACTCATTCACTTACCCCCCCCCCACTCATTCACTTACCCCCCCACTCATTCACTTACCCCCCCCCCCACTCATTCACTTACCCCCCCACTCATTCACTTACCCCCCACTCATTCACTTACCCCCCACTCATTCACTTACCCCCCCCCCCCCACTCATTCACTTACCCCCACTCATTCACTTACCCCCCCCCCCCCCACTCATTCACTTACCCCCCCCCCCCTCATTCACTTACCCCCCACTCATTCACTTACCCCCCCCCCCCCCCACTCATTCACTTACCCCCCCCCCCCACTCATTCACTTACCCCCACTCATTCACTTACCCCCCACTCATTCACTTACCCCCCCCCCCACTCATTCACTTACCCCCCCCCACTCATTCACTTACCCCCCACTCATTCACTTACCCCCACTCATTCACTTACCCCCCCCCACTCATTCACTTACCCCCCCCCCCCCCACTCATTCACTTACCCCCCCACTCATTCACTTACCCCCCCACTCATTCACTTACCCCCCCACTCATTCACTTACCCCCCCACTCATTCACTTACCCCCCCACTCATTCACTTACCCCCCCCACTCATTCACTTACCCCCACTCATTCACTTACCCCCCACTCATTCACTTACCCCCCCACTCATTCACTTACCCCCCCACTCATTCACTTACCCCCCCACTCATTCACTTACCCCCCCACTCATTCACTTACCCCCCCACTCATTCACTTACCCCCCCCCCCCCCCCCACTCATTCACTTACCCCCCCACTCATTCACTTACCCCCCCCCACTCATTCACTTACCCCCCACTCATTCACTTACCCCCACTCATTCACTTACCCCCCCCCCACTCATTCACTTACCCCCCCCCCCCCACTCATTCACTTACCCCCCCACTCATTCACTTACCCCCCCCCACTCATTCACTTACCCCCCCCCCCCCCCCCACTCATTCACTTACCCCCCCACTCATTCACTTACCCCCCCACTCATTCACTTACCCCCCACTCATTCACTTACCCCCCCACTCATTCACTTACCCCCCCCCCCCTCATTCACTTACCCCCCACTCATTCACTTACCCCCCCCCACTCATTCACTTACCCCCACTCATTCACTTACCCCCCCCCACTCATTCACTTACCCCCCCCCCCCACTCATTCACTTACCCCCCCACTCATTCACTCGCTGAGTGATGACAGGATCAGTAATAATGTCTTCCTCCTCAGGACTCCCATCTACATAGTGATCCCTGGGAGAGTTGTGCTCAATATTATGGACAATACAGATGTTTCAGATAACTGCCTTTTATGAGACTTTGTGAAGCTTTCATTTGTAATCCAAAATATGTTATTACAGTGTTACTTTAGTATTAAGGGATTTAGATTTTAATTCTGTAGTTGTTCTACATTTTATAAATATTCAACACAGCTGTAATGTTCCAAAAGAGGAGGTTCAGTCTGTCATTTCCAAGCAGCTGGCTGATGGTTCCTTGATCAAAGAGGTCCTGGTTGATTGCTTCGTTGCCTAGGGACACCATGGGTCTCAGCAGCCTCACACTGTAACACATCTGAGACTTCTTACTGCCCTCCCTCCAGTACCATGGAAACTATGGCCCTGTCCAATGTAGGCATATGTTTGGCAGAAGAGGCTGAATAAATTAAATCTTCCATCAATTAAACCAAGTAACCACGGAGATGTTCAATGAAATTCAGTCATCAAAAGTGGCCAAAAAAATGTCCTAGCTAGTCCCTTATACCATAAACCAAAAGGAATGAAATGGTGGCCATTAATTTGGGGTATTTTATCTGCAACTTCACTCATACAAACCACTAATACAGATCGACTGTATCCCAACTTCCAGATGTGTCTCCTCTCCTCACCTTGCTCGGCACACCACTGCAACAGCAGCAGGTGTTTCCCTGACAGGTCATGTAGTTGTCCAGCATCAGTGGAGCCACGGTGGCCAGAGCGGCCAGAGCCTGCAGCGCCTCCTGCTGGACATGGGTCCAGTTGCGTGACTGGCCCTCAGGGGAGCAGCAGTAGACTTCACCAG
Organism: Oncorhynchus masou masou; assembly: GCF_036934945.1. Lineage (NCBI taxonomy): Eukaryota > Metazoa > Chordata > Actinopteri > Salmoniformes > Salmonidae > Oncorhynchus > Oncorhynchus masou. The sequence continues at coordinate 11,284,711 of NC_088224.1, forward strand.
GTGCAGCAGGTTCAACACAGCCTTCTTTGAACAGCTAGCAGACACAAACATTATCTATGAAGTTTATAACACATCGAAAACGCAAGTCAGAAAGTATTAATAATTTGTTTGTACTTTGGAATGTTTTTCAGTCTATCAATAAAACACTAACGTAAAATAATGCAGCTAATTGATCCTTGACCTAACGGAAGTATAGACGACATAGAGCTCTGTGACTCATTCATACAGAAGCAGATCTTCTGTGCCCTCTGTGCCTTTAACACAAGGCTCCAGTTCATATCTATAAAACAAAACATAAATATGATTGTAGGAAATGGAATTCATCGAAAAAGAGCTCTTGACATTGACAGAGGTCGACTGTAAGTGACTGCTATGACTAGTCGTTCCTTCGAGAGCTACTAGCTACATTATCTTATGGATTAAAGACATATGACACACAGGACAGAGGCTACCCTATTCCCTTTATAGTGCTCTACTTTTGACCAGAGCGGTGTAGTGTAATATTAAAGGAATAGGACGCCATTTAGGACACATTCAGAGACCAATAAACATGTCCTTTTTAGCAATTCATGTTTGAATTGCGGTGGCTGCTGTTATTGTTATTTACCAGAGGAGCTGGAAAGCATCTGAAGAGTCTGCAAGACCTGGTGCAGCTGTTAGAGCACAATGAGCTGGCTGAGACTCTGGTCCTGTCCATGGACCTCCTGGAGAACCCGTCTACTGTCAAGTTCCAGGTCTTGCGGACTCTTTTTTTTTTTACATGTTCGATGACAAGTACATTAGAGTGTCTAGTTTGATAAACAGACACCTCACAAGCCCTCAACTGGCAGCTTCATTAAATAGTAACTGCAAAACACCAGTCTCAATGTCAACAGTGAAGAGGCAACTCCGGGATGCTGGACTTCTAGGCAGAGTTCCTCTGTCCAGTGTCTGTGTTATTTTGACACTGGACAGAGGAATTCTGCCTAGAAGACCAGCATCCTCGGAGACGGCACTTCACTGTTGACGTTGAGACTGGTGTTTTGCGGGTACTATTTAATGAAGCTGCCAGTTGAGAACTTGTGAGGCCCAAAAGTTATTTTCGGTCATAAGAGACAGTAGCAGCAACATTATGTACAAAATAAGTTAAAAAAACAAGTTAAAAGCAACACAAAAAAAGAAAAAAAAGCAATAGTTGGTGAGGAGCACAAAAAAAAGTCAGACATCTTCTCTGGCGCCATGATACTATAGAATGACGTTGTAAGTAACAGCAAACTTTCCAGGACATAGACATGTCTTATATTGTAACGCTCAATGAGTGAATAGGTGTGGAGTCAGGCGCAGAGAGCAAAGGATGCGGGAAAAAAACACACTTTAATGTCCAAAATAATCACAGAAACAAAATAGTATACCAAACCTGGTATAACTACAAAACAAAAATGTACCCTAACATTTAAATATAAGGACAGCTCGAAAACCCGATGAAAACACTAACCACTCTAACACATACAGAATGAACAAGCCCGCACAAACAGAAGCGGGCTAAACGAACTTAAATAACCCCACCCTAACAACCAAACAAGGAACAGGTGAAACCAATTAGACAAAACCAAACGAACACAGAACAAAGGATCGGTGGCAGCTAGTAGACCGGCGACGACGAGCGCCACCTGAACCAGAAGGGGAGCCACCGTCGGTAATATTCGTGACATATATGGGCAGAAAGCTCAAACTCTTGTTAATTTAAATGCACTGGCTAATTTACAATAGCTATTACAGTGAAAAAATACCATGCTATTGATTGAGGAGAGTGCACAACAACAACAAAAAAATCCATCACGGCAACTGATTTGATACATTCACCTCTGAAGGTAAATAATGTACTTGCATTCAGTAATCTTGCTCTGATTTGTCATCCTGAGGTTCCCAGAGATAAAATGTAGCATAGCTTTGTTTGATAAAATCCATTTTTATGTTCAAATGTAGGAACTGGTTTCTACAGTTTGAACCTCTGCTGTCTCTGGCTCCACACCCACCCCACTATCTAGATGTGTGAACGTTAGTGTATAAACTAGTGATCCATCATGTATGACATTCCTGGGAGTGTGTAAGCTAAAATGTTGTATTATCATATAATTTTTGTATGTTCTCTATAGTTATGTACCTTAAAATGTATCAATTGACCAATTTGGCACATTTGGGCAGACTTGATACAAAATATTGTGCAGCATTGCAATGCTTCATTGGATGAATCTGAAAATTTGCACATGCACTGCTTCCATCTAGTTGCCAAAATCAAATTTGAATCTAAACTCCTACATATAATGGCCTTTTTTAATTGCCTTTCAAAGATGATGGAACAAAAACAAAAAACACATGTTTTCTTCTTAGTATTATCTTTTACCAGATTTAATGTGTTATATTCTCCTACATTAATTTCACATTTCCACAAACTTCAAAGTGTTTCCTTTCAAATGGTATCAAGAATATGCATATCCTTGCTTCAGGTCCTGAGCTCCAGGCAGTTAGATATGGGTATGTCATTTTAGGCGAACATTGAAAAAAATGTCAGATCCTTAAGAGGTTTTTAACTTAGTTATTGAAGCCTCCGATGAGAGCATTGCAAAAGCATTTGTGAAAAATACCGCTTTACAGAGTTTGTTGTGTACCAGAGTTGTAAAGTACTTAAATAAAAATACTTAAAAGTACAACGTTTTTTTGCGGTATCTGTACTTTACTATTTATATTTATATATTTATATTAAAGTTTACTTTTACTTCACTGCATTCCTAAATAAAATCATGTACTTTTTACTCGATACATTTTCCCTGACACCCAAAAGTACTTGTTACATTTTGAATGCTTAGCCGGACAGGAAAATGGTCTAATTCACACACCAATTAATTGAACATCCCTCGTCATCCCTACTACCTCTTATCTATAGGACTTCACTGTAAATAAGAATGTGTTCTTAACTAACTTGCCTAGTTAAATAAAGGTTCCATTTGTAAAAAATCTGGTGGACTCAGTAAACACAAATGCTTCATTTGTAAATGATGTCTTGAGTGTTGGAATGTGCCCCTAGCTATACTTAAATAAATGTAAAAACAAGAAAGTGGTGCCATCTGGTTTTCTTAATATAAGGAGTTTTACATAATTTGTACTTGTCATTTTACTTTGATACCTACGTATATTTTTAGTATTTACATTTACTTTTGATACTTAAGTAAGTTACTCAAGTGTTTTTTTATAGGGTTACTTTCACTTTTACTTGAGTCATTTTCTATTAAGGTATCTTTACTTTTACTCAAGTATGACAACTGGGTACTTTTTCCACCACTGTGTACAACTCATGGTTTTCAGGTAGTTGCCATTAAAAACATTGCAAATACCTGGAAGAATTATAACTACTTTCACTGCATCTCACAAAAACACCTACTTATGTGGATGTGTCGGCATCGGAACATAACTCAATGCGACAGACACACCGAAGTACGCATGTATACGTTACTATGGTTATCACCCCCTACTACGGCAAGCAGAAGATACCAAACAGTACAAACTCGAAACGCATACTTTCCCCGTTGTGACACACCGGAAGTAGGTTTTGGTGTCAGTTTAGCCACAGTTTCTATCTTTGGCTTCGCCTTCATTTCCTACTCAGAATAACAACAACAACAAAGACAGATTGATAACAAATAGTTCTTCAAATCGTCTCAAACAAAGGAATAGACTCTGAATCGGAGAGAGAGCACAGCCAGCTATGCTGACAGATGCAGGTTAGCGCGCTATTTCCATACTCTGACGGTATTGTCTGACAGCTCAGCTTTTGAGCTAACGCTAGCCAGCGTAACAGCTAGCCAGCGGCACATTTGCATATCCACATTGCTGTTAGTTTTGGGCAGCTGAGTATTGGTCGATGGGGCAGCACGTAAGCTTCATGTTGGCAATCTATTATTACTTAATAATACATGAGAGGTCATGTGTTATGACATGTTTTTATCTAGGCTGTGACATGGTCACATTCAGTGATATGATATGTGGTCAATTGACAGATTATACAGTGAATGCTTCAGGTGCTCGGCGTGCCAAGAAGAGGACAGCAATGGAGTCATCATCTGGGGATGGTCAGTCGTCCATTCGCTCCTCTGGTAGACAGGTCAACGTCAGAATGACGCGCTGCAATAATCCTCCACCTGGACAGGTATATGTGCACCCTAATATTAGACAAAACAGACTTCATACAGTTGCCTTGGGACAAACCAGAGCTGGCAGATCAAGTATTGTACCTGAGCTAGGCACAATACTAGATTTGTCGGCTCTGGCTAGTTTGGGACTGTGTGGTGTAGTGAGACCACCTTTTTTTCAGTCATTCTCACTCACTTCACCCATTGCCATCCAGCCTCCAGCCAGCCCATTAATTAAGAGCCTCCTGCCTTTTACCAATCTCTCTGCTTTCAGTAATGAACATATTTTCCTTGATATTGAAGTCTGTCTGTCATTGGATTCCAGACTAAAAGAAAAGCCACTGACACAGAGGAAGAAGAGGACCAATCTGAGAAGAAGTACAGAAAGTGTGAAAAGGCTGGATGCTCGGCCACATACCCAGTGTGCTTTGCTAGTGCCTCTGAAAGGTATCATCAAATATTTTTATTAGACAACATAGACAACAGCCTGTTATTTCAAATGGGAACAAATTAGTCATAGTGGGCAGAACAAGCAAGGAGGTGGTTAGAGCCAAGCACGAGCTAGTGAGATCCTATTGGCGCTTTCTAGTCACATTTGCATATTTCCGTTATGGAACACCTACTCTGAAGTGCTCGTGTGCAATAACTCAATTTGCCTTTGCACTCCTTATAAACAATGCCGTTTTTTAAAGCTTTGGCAAAGGGTAAAGTCTACAAAACGTAGTCCACTCTGTTTGTAACAGATTAGTTTTGGGAACAGAAAACTGTATTGAGATCAAATGTTTCATCGATGACTAAGTTATCAGAATTTCGGCCAAAATCCATCCACTGCTAGCCATTGGGCTTTCTCTCACTACCATATTTGGTATTGAGTGGAAACGCCAACCGGATAATTCACATTTATACATCTGGTGAAATATCTATCTCATTGTTCTATCTGGTATCATCTCCTGTTTTTACTTCACTGGTGGTTTCCAGAGAGAGTCATTGGCAGCTGTGCCCGAAATCTGTTTTGCCTACTACTTACTAAAACAACATACTGTGTACTAATTGTACTACGTACTATTTAGAATGTACTGTTTAGTACAAATTAATGCAGTAAGCAACTAATATCAACATACTAATCTATACTGAGGATGCGTCATCTGATGCACAATTGCGTTGATTCTCGCCGCTCCTTCATTTTGGTACAATGCGTCACCTTCTCTGATTATCAGCTGTTGTCAAACACACACATGCGTCTGGAAAGAAACATTTTGTTCCCCCTCAATAGTGTGCAGTGAATTGTACTAGATGAAAAGTCAAAATGAGTAGGATATCCTGTTATTTAAAGCATAGTAAGTTTTAGAAATGTCATATACGTTCTATTTTCGTATGCCTACTATTTAGAATGCAAGTATGGCAGTTCTGCCACTGTATAACATCAAATAGTGTGACGTTTCTGCCTGCACTGATCAGTTGAGGTACAAGTGTCCCGTATGAGTGATGCCACCTGTTGGAACACAATGGAGAGAAAGTACGACATCACATTCAGTGTGTTGAGTACTTGCTGACAGGTTTCTGACTGCTCTCCGTCTTTCTTTCAGGTGCGCCAAAAACGGCTACACTTCTCGGTGGTACCATTTGTCCTGCGGGGAGCACTTTTGCAACGAGTGTTTTGATCACTACTATAGAAGGTTAACAGTCTAATTAAAAAATAACGTTGTCATTTTGTCAAACATGTCATCATGGACACCTGTTCTCTGTTGATTTGAATGTAATGACTATATCTTTCCCTGGTTTATCAGTCACAAAGATGGCTATGAGACATATGCATCCTGGAAGAGGGTTTGGACTGGCAATGGGAAGAGTGAGCCCAGTCTGAAAGCTTTCATGGCAGATCAACAGCTTCCATACTGGGTGAGAGCAACACAGCTGCCTTTCAACCCCAAAATGTCCAGCTAACTGGCATAGTATTCAGGTCAATGCAGCCACTCTCCATCAAGTAAGTAATTCAAACACATTCACTCCATTGTGATTTGTTTCCAGGTCCAATGCACTAAGCCAGACTGTGGGAAATGGCGTCAGCTAACCAAGGAGATCCAGCTCACTGCCTCACTAGCAGCCACGTATCGCTGTGGCATGAAGTTCAACAATGTCAAGGTAAACAGGAAGTAGCAGGAGGAAGAGACAACAACATAATCAACAATAACTTGATTGACATTTCATGATAGTGCCATAATATCACGTGTTTACATCAACAGACCGAAGGGCCAGACCAGTGCTCTCTGCCAGAAGATTTGGTGAGTGACTGTCTTTAAAAATGACCTTCTGTGTTCCTTCATTTTCAGTCAACAATTTAAAGTATCACTGGAGCCTTGTCCTTATTCGGAACCTTGTTGTGTTCCACAGAGAGTGGCGGAGGTGATCGACAGCTGGTGGCACTCCATGCTGATCCTGCCCCCGTTATTTAAGGACAGCCCGGCCAACCCTTTCCTCACAGCCTACTATCCCGACTGTGTGGGCATGAGCCCCTCAGGATCCACCAGCAACCACTCTCATGCCGAGTTGAGGGCAGAGCACTGCAGAGCCATCCCACCACAGAGTAAGTCCATCGGGGGCGGGAGAGAATCCACACCTCAACTCTGTTGCTCTACTTCACAGAGAAAAGGGAGTGCGACCCAGAGCAAAGGAACCAGTAAATCGTCAAGTAGTTAATATCCATAATAAAATGGGTGGTTCGAGTCTGGAATGCTGATTGGCTGACAACCGTGGTATATCAGACCGTATAGCACCAGATTTGATAAAACATGTATTTGTACTGACCTAATTACATTGGTAACCAGTTTATAATAGCAACAAGGCACCCCAGGGGTTTGTGGTATATGGCCAATATACCATGGCTAAGGGGTGTGTCCAGGCACTCCGTGATGCGTTGTGTCTAGAACAGCCTTTAGCCGTTGTATATTGACCATATACCACACCCCCTCGTGCCTTATTGCTTAAGTCTAGGCTACTTTTCTTTCTATTATCTTAGTCTATTGAACCACCCGTCACTCATGGTCATTAAATACATGTTCATACTTTGTGTTCAGTTCCAGGGCTGTGTCCATACTTCCAACCTTTTTACCAGCCCAACGAGTGTGGGAAGGCCTTGTGTGTGCGACCGGACATGATGGAGCTGGATGAGCTCTATGAGTTTCCAGAGTTTTCCCGTGACCCCACCATGTACCTGGCCCTGCGTAACCTTATCCTGGCCTCCTGGCACAGAGGCTGTAAGGTAGCCAGACAGATAAGCCCTACACTGTTTAAATTAGATGCTTTTTGGAAGCGTCATAGTAATAATAATAATAATAATAGATTTTTTTGTTGTTGTTACAAACAAGAATCTCAAAGTTGCTTTGAAAACAAAAAGAAATGTAGAGATCTGTCAGTTCATGAATTGATGATCTTTCACAGCTTCAGAGACTGAAAAGACAGTCAGTAGCTTGAGCGGAGGGAGCGTCGATCATAGACAGGCAGGGAGAAACGTCAGTCAGATACTGGTAGACAGGCCTCGAGCTCTCCATCAGACACGCTGTCTCCTCTTCCTCCGTAGGTAGGCTGGATCATCCACTAGCATCCACCCGGTTCGTGTGGAGTACTTTTCTTTTTCCACATGTTATTTCACATTTTTTTATTTTTTATTTAACCTTTATTTAACCAGGCAAGTCAGTTAAGAACAAATTCTTATTTTCAATGACGGCCTGGGAACAGTGGTTTAACTGCCTGTTCAAGGGCAGAACGACAGATTTGTACCTTGTCAGCTCGGGGGTTTGAACTCGCAACCTTCCAGTTACTAGTCCAACGCTCTAACCACTAGGCTACCCTGCCGCCCCAAACATAACCCAGCCATCTAGTCACATACCTATATTTGACGAGAGACTAATAGAATAGTGAGGAAAAACAATGGAGTTACATGACCTAGGAGAAATTAAATGTATTTTCTATCAATTAAACACAACAGGGCCTGGTGTTAATGATTAAACACGTCCCTTCCTCTCATGTCTAGGAGGTGCTGACACCCCAGAACTGTGCTCCCCACATCATTGTGAGAGGGCTGGTACGTGTGCGTTGTGTACAGGAAATGGACAGGGTGCTTCTCTTCATGACCAGGAAGGGTCTGATCAACACGGGGGTTCTATCAGTCAAACAGCCCCTGCTTCCCGAGCGCTACCATAACGTGAGTGTGTCTAATTTTCTACCATCAACTTTGTCCAGTTATGTTCTGCAGCTCATACAGAATTTTTGTTGGTCTTTGCAGAAGAACGTGATTGTGATTGGAGCCGGGGCATCGGGGCTGGCTGCTGCGCGGCAACTGCAAAACTTTGGCATGCAGGTATTATTTTAAGATTTAAAATGTAGAACTACTTCAAGTGTTAATTTTTGTTTTTGATGTTTTGACCATACCCAGTTAGCACATAACGTTCTGAGAACCTTATGTTTCTTAGAGCTTGGTGAGAGCGTGGTTGTCCCATGTTCATTCCCAGAACTTCCTACAATGTTCTGGGAATGGTGCAGGATACCCAGCTAGCACGTAACATTCTGAGAACCATATGTTCCTAACAGGCTGACTACACCGCTCGCATCGCAAAATATATTTAGGAATCTATGTTATTCAATTATTGCACCCTCACTGCTCGCGCGAGCCAACGAGCATCTGTCTTGCCAAGGGCTAAAATAGAAATCAGTTCTATTTCTGATGCAGATCGCGCTGCAAGTCCTGCCTCTCCCATCTCCTCATTGGTTTATTGAAGCAGGTACCCATGTGCCATCTCCCCATTGGTTATACCCACGTGGGCGACTGAAAGGTGAACGAGGTCAGTGGCAGTAATGCACCTAATTTATGAAAGTTGCCAATCGCAATATAAAGTCAAGAGAAGAAAAAGCCTGGAAGGAAGAGAGATGACTAGAAACGATTCAGTTGACCGTTTTATGTGTGGATTAATTGGCGGAGTAGAGGACCATGTGCATTTCAGGTAAAATAACTACTCAATGTTTATATCCCAGGACAAATTAGCTAGCAACAGCAAGCTAACTAGTTAAATTGTCATAAATATTTAATGCTTTTCAACCTGTCCCCAAATTAATATAATTGTTTCAGAGTTTGTTTTGATATTTTAACCTGCGTGTTGTGATCGCGTTTCGTGTGGGGGGACAAAATACATTTATGCACGATGGCGCACGTGCGCAGCTTGTTTGGGTTCCATGTTAGGTGGGAATTTCAGTACTTCAGCGTAACGTTTCCTACAAGTTTCCTCATGGTCCTATTTAAAGTAATTTTCTCAGACAACTTTCCATTAAAAACCACACGATGACATTAGTAACATTCAAAGAACGTTCTGAGAACGTTATTTAAAAATATATACATTCTGTTTTCAGCCTCAACAAAACTCTATCTTCTGTCTCAAGTGTGTTCAGGTGTGTTGGCCGAGTCCACTAATTGGACTCGGCCAACACTAACCACCTAAGTGCTTGTTTCCTGAATAGATTCAAATTAACAGCTTTGTATGAGTTTAAAAAAAACATGGTATGCTAGCTCCATCCTTGTGGCACAGAGGACTAATTCCATGGATAGACAACAGAAGATCATACATTTGAATCTCACTCATACATTTTTTTTGCATGATTAATGCCTAAGCAAATTAATTTCCATGTGTCCTATCTGCTTGGAGTTCAAAAAGTGAACCCAAACTAAGCTAGCAGTGTTGTTAGAAGTCTTATTGAACATGTTCTCAGAACGTTATTTAATTACCTTCAAATAAACCTATAATTTTTGTTCTCAGAACCTCCCTGAAACCTCTAAAAATGTATGTTCCCAGAACAGGTGATATTTTTACTTACATTCTCAGAACATTTAAAATATGTTCAGTTTTACCCGCCAGGAAACGTAGGAAATCATTCCCAGAACCTATGGAAATCAATAACATACGTTTCCACAACTTCCAAGGAAACAAATGTGCTAGCTGGGTGTCCTAATTTTAGGTTAATTCAGATATGGAACCTGCTCCTATAATAACCCATAAGATGTTTTTGGTCTGAAATGAGGTATACATAATATTGTTCACAACGTATTAAATGAATAACTGCTGATGAGTTCTGTGGCTGTGCCTTCTTCATGAACTTTAACCTCCAAATGTTTGATCCAATCACAGGTGGTGATGCTCGAGGCGAGTGAGCGGATTGGAGGGCGGGTGTGGGACGATACATCGCTGGGCGGCGTCACTGTGGGTCGGGGGGCTCAGATTGTGAATGGCTGTGTGAACAACCCAATTGCACTGATGAGTGAGCAGGTGAGAGATTCTTTGTAACAACACTGACACAAACTACTGGCACTCAGTCATTCACTCACAAACTGTACCTTGAAAACAGGATTTTTCAATGTCAACATTTCTAATCATTCACCCAAAGTTCAACCAAAGAACTTTGTATTTTTTTATGCTGCTGCCTCATTTCATTTAGTATTGTTCTAACTGCTAATAGATGCCTCTGAAGTCTTTCGGGTCCTACAAGTATTCACATACTCAGTTGCTTCTCTTGTATGTAGCTCAGCATTAATATGCACAAGCTGGGGGAGAGGTGTGACCTGTTCCAGGAGGGAGGGAGTGCCACAGACCCGGCCATCGATAAGCGCATGGACTTCCACTTTAACGCCATCCTGGATGTGGTGTCAGAATGGAGGAAAGACAAGTCTCAGAACCAGGACACTCCTCTGGGAGGTACAACACATTTTGTGGTCACTCCTATGGTTGCGAAATCTGGTAACTTTCCCCAAAATTCCAAGGTTTTACAGAAATAGCGGTTAAGGTTCACTACACGACTTTCAAAATCCTAACATCGCTTAACCTCTCACTTTAAACAACCACCTTTCCTGTAGTGGTGTGGCACAGACAGGGGTCACACGCTAAACGCTGTGGCACGGACAGGGGTCACACACTAAACGCTGTGGCACGGACAGGGGTCACACACTAAACGCTGTGGCACGGACAGGGGTCACACACTAAACGCTGTGGCACGGACAGGGGTCACACACTAAACGCTGTGGCACGGACAGGGGTCACACACTAAACGCTGTGGCACGGACAGGGGTCACACGCTAAAAGCTGTGGCACAGACGGGTCACACACTAAACGCTGTGGCACAGACGGGTCACACACTAAACGCTGTGGCACGGACAGGGGTCACACGCTAAATGCTGTAGCACAGACCGGGGGATTTTGTCTCCGATCTCAACTTGTCTGGGACAGCTAAATATGGGGCAAAATCGTGTAGCATAAACCCGGCTTTTAGAATAATCACAGAATTTATATTTATTTACTCCTGATTCCAGAAATATTCCAACCAGGATTTCTGGAAGACTTGGGAATTTTGGGACAGGTATCGTAATTTTGCAACCCTAGTCACTCAATGATTTGCTTATATATGAAGTACAAAGTAGTGATAGACATTTGGTCAGTTTCTAGTTTCTATCATTTTACAATTTTCACTTCCAGAGAAAATCCAGGAGGTCTACAAGACATTCCTTCAGGAGTCTGGGGTCCAGTTCAGCCAGCTGGAGGAGAAAGTGCTTCAGTTCCATCTCAGCAACCTGGAATATGCCTGTGGAAGCACACTGGACCAGGTCTGAGGATGAGATCATTCCTATCCTGTGTGACAGTCCATGAAGTCACCTTAGGAGAGTCATGACAACATAGTTGGGGCGGCAGTGTAGCCTAGTGGTTAGAGCGTTGGACTAGTAACCGGAAGGTTGCAAGTTCAAACCCCCGAGCTGACAAGGTACAAATCTGTCGTTCTGCCCCTGAACAGGCAGTTAACCCACTGTTCCCAGGCCGTCATTGAAAATAAGAATTTGTTCTTAACTGACTTGCCTGGTTAAATAAAGGTAAAATAAAAAAATAGTCAGGGGTTAAAGTTTTGACCTTTGACCTAAAAGAAGAGTGGGATCCCAGGTTTCCATGACTACCACGGTTATTTTCTATACTCCTTCAATTGCGAGTGGCGTAGTTTTACAAATGCAGTTGATACTACCAGAGTTTCAAGAATGGTTTAGGTGCAACTGTACAACAGAGCTCTTAAAATGGGCAATGTTGCCTTCAAAGGGCAGTGATATACTTTGTAATAGAAAAAAAAGTCAAGTGAATACTAATGAATAATGATGTATTTATAATAAATGAATAATAACAATCAGGGTGGTGTTCTCTGGGGTAAATGCAGATGGACCAACCCCATGCTTCAGCCTATGTATAATTTATAGCCATGACATCAGTTGGGCTACAGGTGCTAATGCTTATTCCTGATAGCCTACCTGATAATATAGACCATGCATAGGCTTTATGAATGATCCAATATGTTAATCATTTTAATATCATTTTTACCAATAGTTATTGGGCCCATTTTTGGAAGTGGAAATTAAATTATATTGGTGTCAGCGTCATTTTATTTTCATGCTTTTTTTGAGTAGAATGTTTTTTTTAAGTCATCAGAACTGAGCTTCTCAGTCCTTGTGAAAAACATTATCCCGTTGAGGACCCCGGACCCCCTAAGCAGGGTACATGTACAAAATGATTCTCTTTCCTGAAAGCATGATGGTTATGATGTTCTTACATGAAAGTCTAGGTTAACTTGTCCCCAGACAATCCATCTGAGATCGTCTTAAGTTTCAGTCATGGGATATTTTGTTGTTGCTTTAACCCCTGAATTTAGTCCGTGTGTGTGTGTGTGTTCGCAGGTGTCGGCTCGATCCTGGGACCACAATGAGTTCTTTGCTCAGTTCTCAGGAGACCATACACTGCTGACAGAGGGCTATTCGTCTGTGCTTAACAAACTGGCCGAGGGCCTCGACATCCGCATCAAGAGCCCGGTGAGCCATCAAATACTATGTCCCAATTATCTCTCCTTCCTCGCAAAGTGTGTACTTGTCTACTTCCCTTCACTGATTTGAAAGGAAATGACTGGTATGACAAATATGTTGGAAACTCCTACTAGCCAATGCCTTAAACAATTCAATGCTTTTTAGATGTGTGAACAAGTGCACACTTAGTGTGCGTCCCAATAATATCTCCTTATGTTCCTTTCGTTGCCCATTCTCCTCTCATCTTGGTTGTGGTATATAGTTAGATACAAGTGAGAGGTTTCTCAAATGTGTTTTGTACTCAAGCATTTCGAGCGATGCCTCACAATCACAGTGCACTTGTTTGATTGTAGGTTCAAGCTATCGATTACTCAGGGGATATAGTCAAAGTTACCTCATCCAATGGGACTCAGTGGACAGCACAGAAAGTAAGAACTCATTTGTTTATTTACAGAGTAATCATGCATGTTAAAGTACAGTTGTCTTCCCTGACACTCCACTCTTACCTGTAGTTTTGGGAACATTTATTTGGTCTTTTTTTTTTAGGTTCTGGTGACAATCCCATTGACTTTACTCCAGAAGAATATCATTCAATTCAACCCTCCTCTTCCCGAGAGAAAGCTGAAAGCCATCCACAGTCTTGGTGCAGGTCTCATTGAAAAGGTAAGGGTTTAGAGCTGCGACACAGTCTGGGTGATGTAAATGAAACTGGTTCACCCTGTCACCAGAAACTGTCCTAATGATCTGGAGGTGAAAGAAACACACACCTGTTTATTAGAGGTGCTGGCTAGCTGGCTAGAGTAGAACACCTGTTTATTAGAGGTGCTGGCTAGCGGAGTAGCACACCTGTTTATTAGAGGTGCTGGCTAGCGGAGTAGAACACCTGTTTATTAGAGGTGCTGGCTAGCGGAGTAGAACACCTGTTTATTAGAGGTGCTGGCTAGCGGAGTAGAACACCTGTTTATTAGAGGTGCTGGCTAGCGGAGGAGAACACCTGTTTATTAGAGGTGCTGGCTAGCGGAGTAGAACACCTGTTTATTAGAGGTGCTGGCTAGCGGAGTAGAACACCTGTTTATTAGAGGTGCTGGCTAGCGGAGTAGAACACCTGTTTATTAGAGGTGCTGGCTAGCGGAGTAGAACACCTGTTTATTAGAGGTGCTGGCTAGCGGAGTAGAACACCTGTTTATTAGAGGTGCTGGCTAGCGGAGTGAACACCTTTTATTAGAGGTGCTGGCTAGCGGAGTAGAACACCTGTTTATTAGAGGTGCTGGCTAGCGGAGTAGAACACCTGTTTATTAGAGGTGCTGGCTAGCGGAGTAGAACACCTGTTTATTAGAGGTGCTGGCTAGCGGAGTAGAACACCTGTTTATTAGAGGTGCTGGCTAGCGGAGTAGAACACCTGTTTATTAGAGGTGCTGGCTAGCGGAGTAGAACACCTGTTTATTAGAGGTGCTGGCTAGCGGAGTAGAACACCTGTTTATTAGAGGTGCTGGCTAGCGGAGTAGAACACCTGTTTATTAGAGGTGCTGGCTAGCGGAGTAGAACACCTGTTTATTAGAGGTGCTGGCTAGCGGAGGAGAACACCTGTTTATTAGAGGTGCTGGCTAGCGGAGTAGAACACCTGTTTATTTGAGGTGCTGGCTAGCGGAGTAGAACACCTGTTTATTAGAGGTGCTGGCTAGCGGAGTAGAACACCTGTTTATTAGAGGTGCTGGCTAGCGGAGTAGAACACCTGTTTATTAGAGGTGCTGGCTAGCGGAGTAGAACACCTGTTTATTAGAGGAGCTGGCTAGCGGAGGAGAACACCTGTTTATTAGAGGTGCTGGCTAGCGGAGTAGAACACCTGTTTATTAGAGGTGCTGGCTAGCGGAGTAGAACACCTGTTTATTAGAGGTGCTGGCTAGCGGAGTAGAACACCTGTTTATTAGAGGTGCTGGCTAGCAGAGTAGAACACCTGTGTATTAGAGGTGCTGGCTAGCGGAGTAGAACACCTGAAACAGAAAAGGAGACCGTCTCACTCTCGGAGCTCAGATGCAATAATGTAATAACCTGATGACCAACGTTTCGACAGACAAGTTGTCTTCCTCAGAAACTGTCTTAACACACATTCCTACTCTCAGGTTGCTCTGCAGTTCCCGTTTCGCTTCTGGGACGGAAAGATCCAAGGAGCAGATTACTTCGGCCACATTCCACCCAGTCCTGACAAGAGAGGGATGTTTGGTGTGTTCTATGACATGGATCCACAGGTGAGCTACCAGCAATCATCTTTGTACTCTAGCTATACTTCCTTAACTACTATGTAAACATCTGTTATTTCAAAGGAGAGAAATGCTGTTATGTAGACATTAGAGGCAGCTGTTGAACCTGTTGAATTGTGGACAGGGATGTATGCAAAGATGTGTCCCTGTCTTGGCCCATTCCGCAGGGAAAACGGAGTGTCCTGATGTCTGTCATCAGTGGTGAAGCTGTGCCTTCTATCAGGGACATGGAGGACAAAGATGTCACTGATCAGTGCATGAAGGTGCTGCGCGAACTCTTCAAGGAGCAGGTATTAGAACGACTGTCTACTCTGAAGAGAAAACCACACATTACATTAGGACTACTACAAGTGACATTTTTAAGGTGTACAAAAATAAATGTCAAATAAATAAATAATGTTGTACCTGTATCTTTACGTATTTTTCCATTGTAGGAGGTCCCCGATCCGGTGAATTACTTTGTGACTCGGTGGAGCAGAGACATGTGGTCTCAGATGTCATACAGCTTCGTGAAGACGGGGGGCAGCGGGGAGGCCTATGACATCATTGCTGAAGATGTGCAAGGAAAGGTGTTCTTTGCTGGGGAGGTAAGACCTGACCCCTTTTATCACCGTACACCAGTGGAGGCTGCTGAGGGGAGGACGGCTCATAATAATGTCTGGAACAGAGCAAATGGAATGGCATCAAACACCTGGAAACCATGGAAACCATGTGTGTTTAATGTATTTGATACCATTCCACTTATTCCACTCCAGCCATTACCACGAGCCTGTCCTCCCCAATTAAGGTGCCACCAGCCTCCTGTATCTTATACCAATGCATTACTACAGGCCTTCACTTGAAAGAGAACATCCATGAGAAGCATCTCAGAGTAGGACTGCTAATTTAGGACCAGTTTTGCCTTTTAGATCACAATGAATCAGATGACATGGACAGATGAGACCTGATCCTAGATCAGTACTCCTACTCTGAGAAGGTTGATAGATACGGCCCCTGATTTAACATTTAGTTTTTCTCCTGTCTGTCTATCTTCAGGCGACCAACAGGCACTTTCCTGATCCTAGATCAGTACTCCTACTCTGAGACGGTTGATAGATACGGCCCCTGATTTAACATTTAGTTTTTCTCCTGTCTGTCTATCTTCAGGCGACCAACAGGCACTTTCCTCAGACGGTAACAGGAGCCTATTTGAGTGGCGTCCGAGAAGCAAGTAAAATAGCTGCTTTGTAACTCCTTCCCTTTGAGCAGTCACACGATACCAGCATAAAGACATCGACGTTGTACAGAGCAAAGCATTCGTTCCCCAAGTTGCTCCTCTTTAAGTGGTGTCTTCTTCTTGTGTGTACAGTACCTCGTGTGAGCAGAGATGGCTATAATGCTGTTTGAAATGTTATGGTTAAGTTTTTCTGTTATTATGAGTGAAATATGACGCATCTCGGTTGGTTTAGTTGGAGATCACTATAATTCAGGATCAGCAGCACACGTATGCTCCTAAACAATTCATTTTGATGTACAAATGGTTCAACGGTATTTGCATTCTATATGGATCTTCGCCATTTGTTTGTCAATATCACACATCATTAATGGCTTTAAAAAATGTTTAAAAAATAATAATGTTTTATAGTCAGATACACCAGCTAGGTGCAGTGAAATGTGTTGTTTTACAGGATCAGCCATAGTGGTACGTCGCCGGAGCAAATTAGGATTAAGTGCCTTGCTCAAGGGCACATCGACAGATTTTTCACCTTGTCGACTTGGGTATTTGAAACGGCAGCCTTTCGGTTACTGGCCCAACGCTCTAACCGCTAGGCTACCTGCTGCCCTTTTAATGTTCCAGTGTGTGTGTATGGGGATAATGAGGACTAATATTATTTTAGTCGAGACGTTATGTAAATGAGTACTTCTGCATTAGTGTTTTTTTGTTGTTGTTGTTGTAATGATTAATTAATTAATTAATTATAATTCACATTTTCATAAACTGGGCCAAATAAAAAACACCAAATAAGGATGGGTCATTTGGCTTTAATCAGAGTGACTGGTTAGTTAGTGTAGCCTTCAATTGGGTATTAGTTGTACCTGCATTGTTTTTAGCAAGAAAAGTTGAAAACATTTGACAGTTCTCTCTCTCTTTCCAGGTTATTGAGGCTTTAGTTGGCAACCACACTTATCATGTTCCTCTGTCTATATTCTGACACCATGTTTGAAAATGACATTTATTAAACATGTGTAGCTTAATAAATGAACCAAACTAACTACATTATGACCTACTCACTTAATTGAGACTTAATGGACTGCACTGATTTGTCACTAGCTGCGTAGTGCACTGCATGCTACAGGGGTGTATTCATTAGTCAGAGTCCGTTGCAAAACGTTTAGTCTTTTGCAAAAATGTTTTGCAACGGAAAGCATTAACCATTTATATTCTATGGAAGCTGTTTAAGCAAACTGAAGTAAATTATAATTCGACATGGGGAGGTTTTGTAATTTGTCCAATAGAAATTTGTTTTCATTGCAATTGGGGGGAGTAAATAAAGAACATTTGGTTTCTATCATTACACAAGGAGTAAACAGCTTTTTTTGTTGGTAGATTATTTAAAATATAGGTCCATTTTTTTTTTTGTAAGATAAAAAGTTTTGTTTGTAAATGTACATTTGTGAATATGAAATTTGACCGAAAGAATAATTAAATGAATTACTTAAAATTGTTTCAACTTAAAAAAGAATCCAAGCAGTACATCTCTCCACAATAGTTTCAAATCTTCATAAATGTGTTCAGTTATAAATCTACTGATGTCTTGCCACAGATTCCTTACATGAATACAATGCAAAAAAAGATGCAACACTGTTTCTCGGTGGTCATTACAAAAGGTACAATTTGAATTTATGTTTTTCTTAAATTTCTTCATATAGTGGTTGGCATGATAATATTTATGAATATATATTTTTTAAACGTCCTAATTTTATTAATAAGTAGGTATGTGTGTGGTAACATCCAAACTTTTTCCCAAAGAAGATTTTATCAATAAAACCATTCCAACAAGGCTCGTAGAGCTCTACTGTTGTTGGATGGACTAAAAGAAAAACAAATCTGATGAGTCAACAGATTTAATGAAAAATAAAGCAACACCAGATGGAATGGCATCTAAAACAATTGAAAAATCTTTAGATGTTACAGGGATCTTGTAAAGTGATAAAAATGCCTTATAATTAATTAAAAGACCCTCTTCATTTACAAGTAGGCTCCCAGTAGTTTCAATATTGAACACAAAATGCTGGACCATGACGTCATCAAATAGGGACATCGAGACTTCTTGTCGAAGATTGTCATTTAGATTGACAAGATAGTCAAGTGACCGCTCTAAAAATGGAATTACATGTCCTCAAAGATGGAAGGCAGACGTGAGGCGGTGACATCAGGTGGGACCCTTGTAGCCAATGACAAGGCAGAACAACATGCCATAGAGATAGATAGAGGACTCATATTTGTATAGCGTCTGTGACAGCATGGGCAGCGCCATTGGGGCTATCTCAATTTTTTAAGTAGTCAATTTTCTTCTTTTACATTGGCTGATTGCTCACAACTTATTGGAATCCCCTCCCAGTTGGATACCTTAAAATGGCGGAATCCAACAATGGCAATGGCTATGCTATCTATGATTAGTCCTCTATCAATCTCTATGACAACAGGCACAATTGCAATATAAAGTCGTTTCCGAAATGCCACGTAGGTCTACTTATATCAGTGCATTCAACCTAACCATTTCGAAACTTCTATTCGATCAAATAAGCCTCAGGTAGTAAATGAGCAATAATTGTTTTTTTTTTTTACATACAATTACATACAAAAATTCCTCACTTAGTGGGTTTATTTCGTGGAAAGATTTTAGGTGGAGTAAAATCTCTCGCTCCTCATTTTCCTCTCTGTTCTAGCGCAGAGCTCGGTGCTTCTAGCAAGTGTAAACAAAAGGAAATTGACATCTTGCAGTCTTGCATATCTTGGAAAGGCAATCGGCGGATCAAGGTTTTTACTTGTTGAGTAAATCGCTAGCTATATTTACATACTAGTGTGTTATTTGAGTATTCAATTTTTGTGTATTATCCTCGCGCATTTTAACTTGAGCTTCAGATTGAGCAGAAGAAGTGGAAGTCAAAACATGGTGGAGACACGCACAGGTGAATATTTTATTTATTTAACCTTTATTTAATTAGACAAGTCATCCAAGGACCCTAACGATATGCCCCCCGAACATATGCAGTGTCTTATAGCTAGCAGTTGTATTCTTTTAACATGTTTTCTGGCAGTACCGTTAGAGTCCTTGGATGACAGCTCCGATGATGAACCCCTAATTGCATTAGTAAAGAAGAAGCCGCAGCACATTGAACACAATGGGACTCAGGGTGAAAAAGACCAGAACCGACAACCTGAACCTGAGTCAAAGAATAGCACTAGAAAAGATTCTGGTGAGCAAACACTACAGTGAAATTAAAACCTTTAAACACCTATTAAATATATTTCTAATTATATATTTATGATTATATATTGTTTATCATCATATTCACTGTTTATGTGATTAGGGTTGGATGACACCTCAGATGATGAGCCCTTGACGAAGTTGCTGAATAAACTTTCCAGAGCTAAAAAAGCCACTGTACAAGCAAAGAGGCCAGGGACTACTGATATCAAAAGAGGAACAGGTAATGGCATCAAGAAGACAAACAACAAATTCACAGGTGGGAACCCCTCTCATGTAGGCTATGCCCTGAATATTGTACAACACACACACAAACCCACACAATACTATTCTGAATGGAAGGAGGTATCAATTTATTTAGTCTTTGTCATAATTGTAGGTTCAACCCAGAATGAGGACTCCTATGATAGCTCAGACGATGAGCCCTTGATAAACATGGTTAGAAAGATCCCTAAACAGACATCATTGCCATTCAAAAAGAGACCCTTCAACACAGCCAGAGAGGTGAACGATGTGAAGAAGCGCAGAAATAGCTCACAGAACACTAATAAAATAAGCACAGGTGAGACTAGTTCCTCAAATCTTGTATTTAGAATATAAATACAGAAATTAGCTAAATGGATTTAGCGGGACTAAACTTGCTTTCCTCTTCATATTTGTTCTTCTATGTAACTAGATTCATCATCAGGTGACAGCTCAGATGACGTGCCCCTGATTAACATGGTTGACAAACTCAAGACACAAATGCGAACGAAGACACCCACCACTACAGCCAGAAAAACACCTGGCATTAAAAAGCACAGAAAAGTTTTTAAAAAACACAACAGGAGTATAGGTGAGAATACATATCGCCTCTTGGCTCCATGCTTTCACCGTGACATAATATTTTGGAGAGTTGTATCCTTGTTTCTAATTCAAATGTTTTGTTTTCTGATTGCATGATCAGAGACCTCAGATGACAGCTCTGATGATGAGCAATTAATAAATCTGACCAAGAAGTCTCCATCTAAAGAGACTGAAAGTAAAATACTGACGAGGTGTGTCACTAAGGAATCAAACAGCAACAACTGTAATAAAAGTGAAGGGAAAATGAGCCGAGGTAACTAATTCTGCAAAGCACTTTTTCAATTTTATTGCACAATATCCTGGCAGATCAGGTTGGGTCGCTGAATTTGGGTCGTTAAATTTCTCTAATATTTTCGCTTCATCCTGTTTTAATTGTCAGAGGAAGAAGTGAGTTCTGATTCGGATGATAAGCCCTTGATAAATCTAGTCAAGAAGCCCCTTAAAGCTGTAAAGAAGACCACGACACCATTAAAGAAGAGGAGCGTATCAGGAAAGACTGTGGGAGCCAGAAAGAAGACGAGACCAGACATTATGAACAAAGCAGTCATCAGACGGACCACCAAAGTTGTTCAAAGAACACGTGAAGGTGAGAATTATTTTTCAGCACAATCCAAAATACACCTTAGAATAAAATAGGTTGTCTTGTTTTATGCAATAGTTGATCATTTGTATAGCTTTATCAGGGTCTTTGGATGACAGCTCAGACGATGAGCCCTTGAGGAAAAAGATGGTGAGAAATCCACAAATGAAGAGCCTAATGGTGATTCTGGAGAGATGTGACACTAAAGAAGTCTTGGAAGATAACTATAGAGACAACGTGGGAAACACTGGTAAAAGAAGTGCAGGTAAGAATTCCTCTTATTGTATATTTCCGTTCCCAAATGGAATATCTTTGACATAGTCTGCAGCTGCACTGTTTGATAGATAACATTGAAATCGGCTATTCTCTACCTATCAGGGGCGACAGGGTAGCCTAGTGGTTAGAGCGTTGGACTAGTAACCGACAAGGTACAAATCTGTCGTTCTGCCCCTGAACAGGCAGTTAACCCACTGTTCCTAGGCCGTCATTGAAAATAAGAATTTGTTCTTAACTGACTTGCCTAGTTAAATAAAGGTAAAATAAATACAAAAATTATGCAGAGCACCTATAGTTGTTTATTTATTTGCCAGGGGATAAGGAGAACTCCGATGATGAACTCTTGATAAAGATGGTCACGAATCCCCCGCATTCTTCACCAGAAACTATGGCAGAGAAGGAAAATAAGTCACAAACTGCCCTTACGATGAACCTTTGATAAAGATGGTTGGAAACCCAAAGTCGTGTTCAAGGGATATTATAGATACTGGAATAGTGACTTTGTTTTGGGAAAACGTTGAGTAACAAATTTGCCGGGAAGATGGCACAATTGTTACTGACACAATAACCCCATTTTTTTTATTGCATGAGTTTACAGTGTTATGGTGAAAAGAAATATGTGAATTGTCTAAATATTTTGGTGATCTGGAATCACTATTTTCATGTTAGAATTTTTTAGTGTTTTAAATTTTGTAACTTTTTTTATAATTTTTAAAAATATTTTTTTACCACTTGGATGCTGGTGGTTTCATGTCTATAGCATATTTATAACCATGCAAATTTTGACTCACTCAATATGTCAAATTTTTAATTGTTGCCAATACTGTCTCCAGCATAAGGAATTATAGAGTACATTTGTGTGATCGAATGCAATACCTTCCTCCTCCGTATTCCTTTTGGCTGGTATGGGCCATCCCTGGAAGCAGTACTATACATTGTAAATGTTCTTGTTTCAGTCCAAGTATAAGGGCGCTGCCATTCAATTGTGAGATTACATTTCTTTTGTTGTATTATTATTCATGAATTGATTTGTTTTCAACAATTTTATTAAAAGAACAGAAGTTTCCCATTTTGTCTTGTTTCAATGGGCATAAAGTATGCTTTAAAGACCACCAACAGACACAGCACCTATTTTTCTTTTTTGCAAACACTGATGCAATGTTCTTGAGTTTGACTGTCATTATTAAGGTATTTTTGAATTGCTAAACATGAGGTATTAACATAGATTCAGTACAAAAATATACACTTCGTTCCAAAAAAAAACTATGAATGTATCATACAATAATCTAGTCAGACAGAATAGTTTTAAGTCCTGCTGGCTGTTTTTGTCTTTTTAGGAAAATGTGTGATGTCAGTCATTCCCAATGGAACACGCCTTCACTTCTATGGGAGATAATCGGCAAAGAAGTCCAGTCTTCATTGAGACAGCATCTGTATCATTGAGACAGCATCTGTATCATTGAGACAGCATCTGTATCATTGAGACAGCATCTGTATCATTGAGACAGCATCTGTAAAATGAGGGGCACATTTTGTGTCAGTTGAAACAATGTTAAAGGGAACTGGGGACTGGAAACCCTCCAGTGTCAATTTTAGCATGTACATCTTGGTGGGGCAAACTCCAAACAAATTAGTGGGATGCATGCCAGCAATGCCACAACACAACACTAAACAATACATTAATTGCACTATAACGGTGACAAACAGTGCCCACAATCTGTTAGGGCCTACATAAAGCTGTCCCAACAGCAGAGTCCCAACACCTTACCACTGCTACCCCAGGTACCCCAGTGGAGCCTTGTCTGGCAGTGAAACAGTTCATTCAGCCTCATTTACTGCTTAAAACAAAAACAAGGGCGATATTGCTGACTTGCTTAAACAAATGTGGTTTCTAATGACAATTGAAATGGCATAAGGGGAAGACGAGCAGACAAAACGCAATCCGTCATTTCGATTAAGACATGAGCGAGTAAGGACATGGACCAAATTATTAGTGTGAGATACATGGGTTACTAACAGCTTACTACACAACATACACTTAATTTCTTAGCTACAGTATACAGTGCCTTTTGGAAAGTATTCAGACCCCTTGACTTTTTCCACATTTTGTTATGTTACAGCCTTATTATAAAATGTATTTAAAAAAATAAAATGTATTCATCAATCTACACACAATATCCCATAATGACAAAGTGAAAATAGGTTTTTAGAACATTTTGCTAATTTAATAAAACAAATAAAACAATGGAAATACCTTATTCAGACCCTTTGCAATGAGAATCGAAATTGAGCTCAGGTGCATCCTGTTTCCATCAATCATCAAATCAAATTTATTTATATAACCCTTCTTACATCAGCTGATATCTCAAAGTGCTGTACAGAAACCCAGCCTAAAACCCCAAACAGCAAGCAATGCAGGTGTAGAAGCACGGTGGCTAGGAAAAACTCCCTAGAAAGGTAGGGATGTTCAAATGTTCATAAATGACCAGCATGGTCAAATAATAATAATCACAGTAGTTGTCGAGGGTGCAACAGTTCAGCACCTCAGGAGTAAATGTCAGTTGGATTTTCATAGCCGATCATTGAGAGTATCTCTACCGCTCCTGCTGTCTCTAGAGAGTTGAAAGCAGCAGGTCTGGGACAGGTAGCACGTCCAGCGAACAGGTCAGGGTTCCATAGCCACTAACAGAACAGTTGAAACTGGAGCAGCAGCACGGCCTGGTGGACTGGGGACAGCAAGGAGTCATCATGCCAGGTAGTCCTGGGTCATGGTCCTAGGGCTCAGGTCCTCCGAGAGAGAGAGAAAGAAAGAGAATTAGAGAGAGCATACTTAAATTCACACAGGACACCGGATAAGACAGGAGAAGTACTCCAGATATAACAGACTGACCCTAGACCCTCAGGACATAAACTACTGCAGCATAAATACTGGAGGCTGAGACAGGAGGGGTCAGGAGACACTGTGGCCCCATCCAATGATTTCCCCCAGACAGGGCCAAACAGGCAGGATATAACCCCACCCACTTTGCCGAATCACAGCCCTCACACCGCTATAGGGATATCTTCAACCTCCAACTTACCATCCCGAGACAAGGCCGAGTATAGCCCACAAAGATCTCCGCCACGGCACAACCCAAGGGTGTGCGCCAACCCAGACAGGAAGACCACATCAGTGACTTAACCCACTCAAGTGACGCACCCCTCCTAGGGATGGCATGGAAGTGCACCAGTAAGCCAGTGACTCAGCCTCTGTAATAGGGTTAGAGGCAGAGAATCCCCGTTGGGATTGGGAACAGAGACAGCAAGGGAGACAGCAAGGGCGGTTCGTTGCTCCAGTGCCTTTCCGTTCACCTTCACACTCCTGGGTCAGACTCAATCATAGGACCTACTGAAGAGATGAGTCTTCAATAAAGACTTAAAGTTTGAGACCGTGTCTGCGTCTCTCACATGGGTAGGCAGACCATTCCATAAAAATGGAGCTCTATAGGTGAAAGCCCTGCCTCCAGCTGTTTGTATAGAAATTCTAGGGACAATTAGGAGGCCTGCGTCTTGTGACCGTAGCGTACGTGTAGGTATGTACGGCAGGACCAAATCGGAAAGATAGGATAGGAGCAAGCCCATGTAATGCTTTGTTGGTTAGCAGTAAAACCTTGAAATCCGCCCTTGCCTTAACAGGAAGCCAGTGTTGTGAGGCTAGCACTGGAGTAATATGAACAAATTTCTTGGTTCTAGTCAGGATTATAGCAGCTGTGTTTAGCACTAACTGAAGTTCATTCCGTGCTTTATCCGGGTAGCCGGAAAGCAGAGCATTGCAGTAGTCTAACCTAGAAGTGACAAAAGCATGGATGAATTTTTTTGCATCATTTTAGGACAGAAAATGTTTGATTTTTGCAATGTTACGTAGATGGAAAAAAGTTGTCCTTGAAATAGTCTTGATATGTTCGTCAAAAGAGAGATCAGTGTCCAGAGTAACACCAAGGTCCTTCACAGTTTTATTTGAGACGACTGAACAACCATCAAGATTAATTGTCAGATTCAACCGAAGATCTCTTTGTTTCTTGGGACCTAGAACAAGCATCTCTGTTTTGTCAGAGTTTAAAAGTAGAAACTTTGCAGCCATCCACTTCCTTATGCCTGAAACACAGGCTTCCAGCGAGGGCAATTTTGGGGCTTCACCATGTTTCATCTAAATGTACAGCTGTGTGTCATCTGCGTAGCTGTGAAAGTTAACATTATGTTTTCGAATGACATCCCCAAGAGGTAAATATATAGTGAAATCAATAGTGGTCCTAAAACAGAGCTTGAGGAACACCAACATTTACATTTGATTTGTCAGAGGACAAACCATCTACAGACAAACTGATATCTTTCCGACAGATAAGATCTGAACCAGGTCAGAACTTGTCCGTGTCAACCAATTTGGGTTTCCAATCTCTCCAAAAGAATGTGGTGATCAATGGTATCAAAAGCAGCACTAATGTCTAGGAGCACGAGGACAGATGCAAAGCCTCGGTCTGACGCCATTAAAGGGTAATTTACCACCTTCACAAGTGCAGTCTCAGTGCTATGATGGGGTCTAAAACCAGACTGAAGCATTTCGTATACATTGTTTGTCTTCAGGAAGGCAGTGAGTTGCTGTACAACAGCTTTTTCAAAAATGTTTGAGAGGAATGGAAGACTCGATTTAGGCCAGTAGTTTTTATATTTTTATTGGTCAAGGTTTGGCTTTTTCAAGAGAGGCTTTATTACTGCCACATTTAGTGAGTTTGGACAGAACATTTGGTACACATCCGGTGGATAGAGAGCCGTGTATTATGTTCAACAATGGAGGGCCAAGCACAGGAAGCAGCTCCTTCAGTAGTTTAGTTGGAATAGAGTCCAGTATGCAGCTTGAAGGTTTAGAGGCCATGATTATTTTCATAATTGTGTCAAGAGATATAGTACTAAAACACTTAAGTGTCTCCCTTGATCATAGGTCCTGGCAGAGTTGTGCAGACTCAGGACAACTGAGCTTTGGAGGAATACGCAGATTTGAAGAGGAATCCATAATTTGCTTTCTAATGATCATGATCTTTTCCTCAAAGAAGTTCATGAATTCATTTCCGCTGAAGTGAAAGACATCTTCTCTTGGGGAATGCTGCTTTTTAGTTAGCTTTGCGACAGTATCAAAAATACATTTTGGATTGTTCTTATTTTCCGCAATTAAGTTGGAAAAATAGGATGATCGAGCAGCAGTGAGGGCTCTTCGATACTGCACGGTACTGTCTTTCTGTCACAACTTCCGCCGAAGTCTGCTCCTCTCCTTGTTCGGGTGACGTTCGGCGATCGGCGTCACCGGCTTTCTAGCCATCGCCGCTCCATTTCTCATATGTCCATTTGTTTTGTCTTGTTCCATACACACCTGGTTTTCATTCCCCAAACCATCCCACACATATTTAGTCCTCTGTTCCCCATCATGTCTTAATGGCGTATGCTCACACGCGATACTTTTAATATTCATGTTCTTGCAGCAAAAGGTGGCGCTACAAAGTATTAACTTAAGGGGGCTGAATAATTTTGCACGCCCAATTTTTCAGTTTTTGATTTGTTAAAAGGGTTTGAAATATCCAATAAATGTCGTTCCACTTCATGATTGTGTCCCACTTGTTGTTGATTCTTCACAAAAAAATACAGTTTTATATCTTTATGTTTGAAGCCTGAAATGTGGCAAAAGGTCGCAAAGTTCAAGGGGGCCGAATACTTTTGCAAGGCACTGTACATATGAGATGAGTAATGTAAACAAAGTGGCATAGTTTAAAGTGGCTAGTGATACATGTATTACATAAAGATGCAGTAGATGATATAGAGTACAGTATATATGTATACATATGAGATAAATAATGTAGGGTATGTAAACATTATATTAAGTAGCATTGTTTAAAGTGGCTAGTGATATATTTTACATCAATTCCCATCAATTCCCATTATTAAAGTGGCTGAAGTTGAGTCAGTGTCTTGGCAGCAACCACTCAATGTTAGTGGTGGCTGTTTAACAGTCTGATGGCCTTGAGATAGAAGCTGTTTTTCAGTCTCTTGGTCCCAGCTTTGATGCACCTGTACTGACCTCGCCTTCTGGATGATAGCGGGGTGAACAGGCAGTGGCTCGGGTGGTTGTTGTCCTTAATGATCTTTATGGCCTTCCTGTGACATCGGGTGGTGTAGGTGTCCTGGAGGGCAGGTAGTTTGCTCCCGGTGATGCGTTGTGCAGACCTCACTACCCTCGGGAGAGCTTTACGGTTGTGAGCGGAGCAGTTGCCGTACCAGGCGGTGATACAGTCCGCCAGGATGCTCTCGATTGTGCATCTGTAGAAGTTTGTGAGTGCTTTTGGTGACAAGCCGAATTTCTTCAGCCTCCTGAGGTTGAAGAGGCGTTGCTGCGCCTTCTTCACGATGCTGTCTGTGTGGGTGGACCAATTCAGTTTGTCTGTGATGTGTACGCCGAGGAACTTAAAACTTACTACCCTCTCCACTACCCAGTCCACAGGTAAACAGTGTATGATCGCGGCATGATTAGTTTTAAGTCTAATACTGCGGGTAATGGAGTCGCCAATGACTATTGTTTTCAATTTGTCAGAGCTAATGATGGGAGGCTTCTGACTCTGACTCGCTGCTTAATGGGTAGAACCAGTTGAGCATTCCTACAGCATTTCCCTCCTTCCTACACTGAAATTACCCTTGCCTAACGATTGCAGCTGGGGTTGCAGCACAGCTATCCTCGCCATAAGGCGATCGTTCTCCTGTATATTATGAGTACATCGACTGCAATTAGAAGGCATCATGTTAATGTTTCTACTTAGCTTCGGCTGGTGGAGGTCCTGACGAACCACGTCCAGATAAAGTGTCCTTGTGATGTTTCTTCAACTTGATTGTAGTCCACCTATGGTAAATTCAATTGATTGGGCATGATTTGGAAAGGCACACACCTGTCTGTATAAGGTCCTACAGTTGACAGTGCATGTCAGAGCAAAAACCGAGCCATGAGGTCTAAGGAATTGTCTGTAGAGCTCTGAGACAGGATTGTGTCGAGGCACAGATCTGGGGTTTCAACAGACCTCACCCCTGTAGGACTACGTGACAGAGTATCAACAGACCTCTCCCCTGTAGGACTACGTGACAGAGTATCAACAGACCTCTCCCCTGTAAGATTACGTGACAGAGTATCAACAGACCACTCCCCTGTAAGACCCAACAGACCTGTACTACGACAACAGACCTCTCCCCTGTATGACTATGTGACAGAGTATCAACAGACCTCTCCCCTGTAACTACGTGACAGAGTAACAGACCTCTCCCCTGTGACAGAGTATCAACCTCTCCCCTGTAGACTACGTGACAGAGTATCAACAGACCTCTCCCAGTAGGACTACGTGACAGAGTATCAACAGACCTCTCCCCTAGGACTACGTGACAGAGTATCAACAGACCTCTCCCCTGTAAGACTATGTGACAGAGTATCAACAGACCTCTCCCCTGTAGGACTACGTGACAGAGTTTCAACTAGACCTCTCCCTGTAGGACTACGTGACAGAGTATAGAGTATCACAGACCTCTCCCTACGTGACAGAGTGTACGACTACGTGACAGAGTATCAACAGACCTCTCCCCTGTAGGACTACGTGACAGAGTATCAACAGACCTCTCCCCTGTAAGACTACGTGACAGAGTATCAACAGACCTCTCCCTGTAAGACTACGTGACAGAGTATCAAGACAGACAGAGTATCAACAGACTCCCCTGTAGGACTACGTGACAGAGTAACAGACCTCTCCCTGACAGACAGAGTTTCAACAGACCTCTCCCCAACAGACCTGTAGGACTATGTGACAGAGTATCAACAGACCTCTCCCCTGTAACTACGACTATGTGACAGAGTATCAACAGACCTCTCCCCTGTAGGACTACGTGACAGAGTACAACAGACCTCTCCCCTGTATGACCACGTGACAGAGTATCAACAGACCTCTCCCCTGTAGGACTACGTGACAGAGTACAACAGACCTCTCCCCTGTACGACTTCGTGACAGAGTATCAACAGACCTCTCCCCTGTACGACTACGTGACAGAGTATATACAGACCTCTCCCCTGTAGGACTATGTGACAGAGTATCAACAGACCTCTCCCCTGTACGACTACGTGACAGAGTATCAACAGACCTCTCCCCTGTACGACTACGTGACAGAGTATCAACAGACCTCTCCCCTGTAGGACTGTAGGACTACGTGACAGAGTATCAACAGACCTCTCCCCTGTATGACTATTTACAGAGTAGACCTCTCCCCTGACTACGTGACAGAGTATCACAGAGTATACGTGACAGAGTATCACAGACCTCTCCCCTGTAGGACTACAGTGACAGAGAGTATCAACAGACCTCTCCCTGTACAGACTACGTGACAGAGTATCAACAGACCTCTCTCCGTGACAGAGTGACCTAAGACTATGTGACAGAGTATCACTACAGACAGAGTATCTCTCCCTCTGTACGACTATGTGACAGAGTATCAACAGACCTCTCCCCTGTAAGACTAGACAGTATCAACAGACCTCTCCCCTGTAGGACTACGTGACAGAGTATCAACAGACCTCTCCCCTGTAGGACTATAACAGACTACCTGTGACAGAGACAGAGTATCAACAGACCTCTCCCCTGTAAGACTATGTACAGAGTATCTACGTGACAGAGTATCAACAGACCTCTCCCCTGTAGGACTACGTGACAGAGTATCAACAGACCTCTCCCCTGTAGGACTACGTGACAGAGTATCAACAGACCTCTCCCCTGTAGGACTACGTGACAGAGTATATACAGACCTCTCCCCTGTAGGACTACGTGACAGAGTATAACAGACCTCTCCCCTGTAAGACTATGTGACAGAGTATCAACAGACCACAGAGTTTCAACAGACATCAGAGTATCAACAGACCTCTCCCCTGTAGGACTATGTGACAGAGTATCAACAGCGGTGAAAGGATAACTTAGTTCCAATGCTTTCCCAATTCAGCCATTTCAAATGATAAATTTAACATCTGGTAAAGCCAAGCATCTTACATCCTTTGGTGAGCACATATTCATATTAAATCCTGGATCTGTTCTTATCATTGTCACAAGAGGCTCTAAATGGAAAACAGGAGAGGGGAGAGGGAGCAACCCTGCCTTGTGCCTCTGTAACAGGGTTTCTTCCATTCCTCTCCTCACCCCTACCTGGGCTTGAACCAGGGACCCTCTGCACACATCAACAACTGCCTCCCACGAAGCATTGTTCCCTATCGCGCCACAAAAGCCACAGCCCTTTTCAGCGCAAGGGAAACAACTACTTCAAGGTCTCAGAGTGAGTGATGTCACTGATTGAAACGCTATTAGCGGCACCCCGCTAACTAGCCAGCCATTTCACACTGTTTATACCTCTAGAAAGACAAAAGAAAGCAGACAATTACATTTGTAAGTACTGTTGCTTTATGATTGGAATAGAGGACCCCTATCAATTTACAAAAGTCAGGCCCAAAGCCAAATTTTTCTAAGGTTCTTAAGAGAAAAGCCCACTCTACCCTGTCAAATGCCTTCTCAGCATCTTAGGAGACAGCAGATGTAGGAGCTATATTTATGCGGTTTAACCACATGAGATGTAAGAGCCTCCTCATATTATCAGTTGAGGTCCTGTTCTTAATAAATCCTACGTAGACACTATGTATAATATTAGGTAGTGCCTTCTCTAAGTGTATCACAAGGGTTTTAGTAAGAATATTACAATCCACATTAGCTCTAAAATTACCAGGTTCTGTAGTATTTATTTTGTTATTTTTTTGTTTCACCTTTATTTAACCAGGTAGGCCAGTTGAGAACAAGTTCTCATTTACAGTCTTGGCCAAAAGTTTTGAGAATGACACAAATATTCATTTTCACAAAGTCTGCTGCCTCAGTTTGTATTTGCATACACTCCCAAATGTTATGAAGAGTGATCAGATGAATTGCAATTAACTGCAAAGTCTCTCTTTGCCATGCAAATGAACTGAATCACCCAAAAATATTTCCACTGCATTTCAGCCCTGTCACAAAAAGACCAACTGACATCATGTCAGTGATTCTCTTGTTAACACAGGTGTTAGTGTTGACGAGGACAAGGCTGGAAATCACTCTGTCCTGCTGATTGAGTTCGAATAACAGACTGGAAGCTTCAAAAGGAAAGTGGTGCTTGGAATCATTGTTCTTCCTCTGTCAACCACGGTTTCCTGCAAGGAAACACATGCCGTCATCATTGCTTTGCACAAAAAGGGCTTCACAGGCAAGGATATTGCTGCCAGTAAGATTGCACCTAA
Organism: Oncorhynchus masou masou; assembly: GCF_036934945.1. Lineage (NCBI taxonomy): Eukaryota > Metazoa > Chordata > Actinopteri > Salmoniformes > Salmonidae > Oncorhynchus > Oncorhynchus masou. Next base: position 11,316,532 of record NC_088224.1, read on the forward strand.
ATCAACCATTTATCGGATCATCAAGAACTTCCAGGAGAGAGGTTCAATTGTTGTGAAGAAGGCTTCAGTGTGCCCAAGAAAGTCCAGCAAGCCCCAGGACCATCTCCTAAAGTTGATTCAGCTGCGGGATTGGGGCACCACCAGTACAGAGCTTGCTCAGGAATGGCAGCAGGCAGGTGTGAGTGCATCTGCACGCACAGCTAGGCAAAGATTTTTGGAGGATGGCCTGGTGTCAAGAAAGGCAGCAAAGAAGCCACTTCTCTCCAGGGACAGGGTAGGGCTGCAGTCTTATTGTCTCTCAACCAATCATGCTATTTTTTTCCCCACGTTGTTCGTAACGAGAGATATACTGCAGACACCCGATCAGGCCCCGATCCCCGTGATTCGCTAGAGAAGGAAACTGAGATTTTGAGGCAAAAGATCAGGGTGTCTTGCGAGGATCAGGTGAGGAGTGGCTAATCTGCCTTCCAGTCTGCTAGCTAACGTTCAATCGCTGGAAAATAAATGGGACAAACTGAAAGCACGTATATCCTACCAACAGGACATTAAAAACTGTAATATCTCATGTTTCACCGAGTCGTGGTTGAACGACGACATTAAGAACCTATAGCGCTCCTAGTGGCCGGTGACTTTAATGCAGGGAAACTTAAATCACTTTTACCAAATTTCTATCAGCATGTAAAGGTATAGGGGGCAGCATTTTCACTTTTGGATAAATAGGGTGCCCAATTTCAACTTCCTGCTACTCATGCCACGAATATTAGATATGCATATCATTAGTAGGTTTGGATGGAAAACCCTCTGAAGTTTCTAAAACTGTTTGAATCATGTCTGTGAGTATAACAGAACTTATGTAGCAGGCAAAACCCTGAGGACTAACCGTTCAGAATCTTTTTTGTTGTTAGGTCTCTGTTCAGTGAGTTCTCATTGGCAAACGATATTTCTTAGGAACTTGTTTTCAGTTCCTACCGCTTCCACTGGTTGAGGTTATACATTTGTGCAATGAAGAAGTACGGCCATCTAGGAACTGCGTAACACTGTTGAGAGTTGTGCAAGACTTGAGTTTGTTGTCTTCCTGTATTGAACACAGATAGACCCGTCTTCAAATTGATCGATTATTAACGTTTAAAAATACCTAAAGTTGTATTACAAAAGTAGTTTGAAATATTTTGGCAAAGTTTATAGGCAACTTTTGGCATATTTTGTAGTGACGTTGCGCCAAATAAATGGACATTTTGGATATATATGGACAGAATTAATCGAACAAAAGGACCAATTGTGATGTTTATGGGACATATTGGAGTGCCAACAAAAGAAGCTCGTCAAAGGTAAGGCATGTTTTATATTTTATTTCTGAGTTTTGTGTAGCGCCTGCAGGGTTGAAATATGCTACCCTCTTTGTTTACTGTTGTGCTATCATCTGATAATAGCTTCTTATGCTTTCGCCGAAAAGCCTTTTAAAAATCGGACTGGATTCACAACGTGTAGCTTTAATTGAGTATCTTACATGTGTGATTTAATGAAAGTTTGATTTCTATATCAATTTATTTGAATTTGCCACGCTGCATTTTCCCTGGCTTTTGGCCAAGTGGGACGCAAGCGTCCCCTATACCATAAGAAGTTAAATGTGCAACCAGGGGGAAAAAATTCTAGACCACCTTTACTCCATACAAAGCTCTCCTTCGCTATCCATTTGGCAAATCTAACCATAATTTTTTCCTTCTGATTCCTCCTTATAAGCAAAAATTAAAGCAGGAAGCATGAGTGACTAGATCAATAAAAAAGTGGTCAGGTGAAGCAGATGCTAAACTACAGGACTGTTTTGCAAGTACAGACAGGAATATGTTCCGGGATTCCTCCAATGACATTGAGGAGTACACCATATCAGTCATTGGCTTCATCAATAAGTGCATTGATGATGTCGTCCCCACAGTGACCATACGTACATAGCCCAAACAAAAACGATGGATTACGGGCAGCATCCGCACTGAGTTAAAGGCTAGAACTGTCGCTTTCAGAGGGTAGTGAAAATAGCCCAGTACATCACTGGGGCCAAGCTTCCTGCCATCCAGGACCTCTATACCAGCCGGTGTCAGAGGAAGGCCCTGAAAATTGTCAAAGACTCCAGCCACCCTAGTCATAGACTGTTCTCTCTGCCAGCACACGGCAAGTTGTACTGGAGCGCCAAGTCTAGATCCAAGAGGCTTCTAAACAGCTTCTACCCCCAAGTCATAAGACTTTTGAACATCTAATCAAATGGCTACCTAGACTATTCACATTGCACCCCTCCCCTCTCCACACCACTGCCACTCTGTTGTCATCTATACATAGTCACTTTAATTAACTCTACCTACATGTACATACTACCTCAACTAACCGGTGCCCCTGCACATTGACTCTGTACCGGCACCCCCCTGCATGTATTGTGATTTTTTACTGCTGTTCTTTATTTACTTGTTATTTTATCTCTTATTCTTATCTGCATTTTTTGAAACTGCACGGTCGGATAGGGGCTTGTAAGTAAGCATTTCACTGTAAGGTCTACACCTGTTGCATTGGGTGCTTGTGACAAATAAAAAAATTGATTTGATTTGATAAACACTTCAGAATTCATCAATAAATACAAGGGAACCAGTTCCATTGGCAGCCATACAAGCCCACACCATCACACTACCTCCACCATGCTTCACAGATGAGGTGGAATGCTTCGGGTCATAAGCAGTTCCTTCCCTTCTCCAGACACTTCTCTTCCCATCATTCTGGTTCAAGTTGGTCTGTCATAATATAATAGAGACTGTAGATGTAGCTGGTCTGTCATAAAATAATTGAGACAGTAGATCTAGTTGGTCTGTCATAATATAATAGAGACAGTAGATGTAGCTGGTCTGTCATAATATAATTGAGACAGTAGATCTAGTTGGTCTGTCATAATATAAAAGAGGCAGTAGATCTAGCTGGTCTGTCATAAAATAATTGAGACAGTAGATCTAGCCTGTCGGTCATAATATAATAGAGACAGTAGATCGAGCTGGTCTGTCATAATGTAATAGAGACAATAGTTCTAGCTGTTCTGTCATAATATAATAGAGACAGTAGATGTAGCTGGTCTGCCATAATATATTTCAGACAGTAGACCTAGCTGGTCTGTCATTATATAATAGAGACAATATATGTAGCTGGTCTGTCAAAAAAAATTGAGACAGTAGATCGAGGTGGTCTGACATAATATAATAGAGACAGGAGATGTAGCCGGTCTGTCATAATATAATAGAGACAGTATATCTAGCTGGTCTGTCATAATATCATTGAGACAGTAGATCTAGCTGGTTTGTCATAATATAATTGAGGCAGTAGAAAAAGCTGGTCTGTCATAATATAATAGAGATAATAGTTCAAAATCAAATCAAATCAAATGTATTTATATAGCCCTTTGTACATCAGCTGATATCTCAAAGTGCTGTACAGAAACCCAGCCTAAAACCCCAAACAGCAAGCAATGCAGGTGTAGAAGCACGGTGGCTAGGAAAAACTCCCTAGAAAGGCCAAAACCTAGGAAGAAACCTCGAGAGGAACCAGGCTATGTGGGGTGGCCAGTCCTCTTCTGGCTGTGCCGGGTGGAGATTATAACAGAACATGGCCAAGATGTTCAAATGTTCATAAATGACCAGCATGGTCCAATAATAATAAGGCAGAACAGTTGAAACTGGAGCAGCAGCACGGCCAGGTGGACTGGGGACAGCAAGGAGTCATCATGTCAGGTAGTCCTGGGGCATGGCTCAAGGGCTCAGGTCCTTCAAGAGAGAGAAAGAAAGAGAGAAAGAGGGAATGAGAGAGAGCACATTTAAATTCACACAGGACACCGAATAGGACAGGAGAAGTACTCCAGATATAACAAACTGACACTAGCCCCCCGACACATAAACTACTGCAGCATAAATACTGGAGGCTGAGACAGGAGGGGTCAGGAGACACTGAGGCCCCATCCGAGGACACCCCCGGACAGGGCCAAACAGGAAGGATATAACCCCACCCAGTTCTAGCTGTTCTGACATAATATAATAGAGACAGTAGATGTAGCTGGTCTGTCATAATATAATAGAGACAGTAGATGTAGCTGTTCTGTCATAATATAATAGAGACAGTAGATGTAGCTGGTCTGTCATAATATATTTGAGACAGTAGATCTAGCTGGTCTGCAATAATATAATTCAGACAGTAGATCTAGCTGGTCTGTCATAATATAACAGAGACACAGAGACAGTAACTCGAGCTGGTCTGTCATAATGCAATAGAGAGGATAGATCTAGCTGGTATGTCATAATATAATAGAGACAGTAGATGTAGCTGGTCTGTCCTAATATAATAGAGACAGTAGATCTAGCTGGTCTGTCATAATATAAAAGAGGCAGTAGATCTAGCTGGTCTGTCATAATATAATAGAGACAGTAGATCTAGCTGGTCTGTCATAATATAATAGAGACAGTAGATCTAGCTGGTCTGTCATAATATAATAGAGACAGTAGATCTAGCTGGTCTGTCATAATATGATAGAGACAGTAGATCTAACTGGTCTGTCATAATATAATAGAGACAGTAGATCTAGCTCGTCTTTCGTATTTTAATTGAGGCAGTAGATATAGCTTGTCTGTCATAATATAAACATAGATTTCTGCCCATTGGAAGTTAATCCAGAACTATACAGGCGTTTTTAGATGTTTTTCGGCAAACTCTAATATGGTCTTCCTGTTTTTGAGGCTTCCCAATGTTTTACATCTTGTAAAAATATAAACTGTTTGTATTTAGTTTGACACAGAGACACCTACCTCCTGGGGGGCATTCTTGATCTGGACAACTGTTGTAAAAGGGTTTTTATTCACCAGGGAAAGAATGATTCTGTCATCCACCACAGTTGCTTTTCGTCTTCTTCCGGGCCTTTTGGTGTTCCTGAGCTCACCAGTGCGTTATTTCTTTTTAAGAATGTACCAAATAGTTGATTTACCCACACCTAATATTTTAGCTATCAGTCTGATGGGTTTGTTTTGATTTGTCAGCCTAATGACAGCTTGCTTCATTGGCAGTGACAGCTCTTTCTGACTTCATATTGAGGGTTAACAGCAACAGATTCCAAATACAAATGATACACTTGAAATTCATCTCTAGACCTTTTATCTGCTTACCTGTAAATTAACTAATGAGGGAATAACACACCTGACCATGGAACAGCTGAGCAGACAGTTGTCCAATTACTTTCGGTCCCTTAAAAAGGGGGGGAACATATAAAAAGTGCTGTAATTCCTACACCATCCACCCAATTTGGATGTAAATACCCTCAAATTAAAGCTGAAAGTCTGCACCTTCAGCTCATCGTCATTGTTTAATTTCAACTCCAATATGCTGTGGGAGACAGCTAAAATAATACTAATTTGGTCAATGTCCAAATATTTATGGACCTGACTGTATATATCGACCTGAGGGATACAATGTATTAGCATAGCCTATGTGTATGTTATGTTTGTCTATGACATGCTGTGGATGTGGTTTTTGAGTGTCTTATTGCCACATATGTCATTATAGTGATTGTGTTCCCCATACTCTATATAATATACATGTTTATAGATGTGTGCTGTGTTTTTATATATTTGATGCATCAGTAAAAGTATTGATGCAGGGATCACCCCCTTGCTAAAATAAACGTTAAATAAAATAAGTAATAGTAAACTTAACTTCTGATTTAAAAAAAATCCTCAATAGTGGTAGAGACTTCGACTCAGATGACCTCTGGGAGCCAACAACAAAGAGACCACATTCAAGTCCTCCATCCCCTCACTCATTCAAACGTTGGAACTGGTCCCTCCAGTCTGACCGCTGCAGCTGTCTCTGACTCCACCCCCACCCCCGCCCAGCCATCGAGGTGTGAAAAGGCCAGCCCAGAAGTGGAGGAGGGCCAGTGCACCAGCGACATCTACCACTGAGGGAGAGGACCGTTGGCACATTGTGCTTGAGGATGTGGAGCCACTTCCACCAACATTTAGACCTAAAAGGCAGTCAGGACCTCAGCTGGACATGACTTGAAATTAAAGCCCCTTCATCTTTGTGTGTAAACTTAAATTGTTTATTACCATAGCATGTTTGTATGTTCTCTCTAGCTATGTACTTGAAAATTTTGCAATTGACCAATTCGGCCACTTGGGTACATTTGGGCAAACTCGTGAGGGACACCTGGGAGACTTCATACTAAATATTATGTAGCTCTCTCATTCTTAAATGTATCTGTTTGACACTTTGCACACACACAATTGCCAAGTGTGGACAACATCTTAAATTATCCCCAGCTTCCTATCTCAATGTATGGTTTTTCTGTTGCATTTCAAAGATGATGCAACAAAAATACAAATAGAAAACGCATGTTTTTCCTGTTGGTTTTATCTTTTACCAGATCTGTTGTGTTATATTCTCCTCCATTCATTTCACATCTTCACAAACATCAAAGTGTTTCCTTTCAAATGGTATCAGTAAAATGCATATCCTTGCTTCAGGTCCTGAGCTACAGGCAGTTAGATTTGGGTATGGCATTTTAGGCGGAAATTGAGATGAAGGATCCTCCTATCCAGAAGTTTCTCCAGTCTTTTAGGAGCTCATCCATTGTTGGTTTCCTGGTCTTAAGAGGTGGCTCTTCATCTGAACTGTCATCAGCGATTCCATCATCAACTCCAGATCTGTAAACATTAAAACCAATAGACAACGAAAGTACTATAGGCCTATACGAATTCCATCATTGCTATGAAACAAATATACTCCAAGAGATATGTAATCTGGTGTCATTATCTCCATCATAATAATCCTGCATCATACCACCCTACCTTCCTCTTCTTCCTCTACGGCATATTGGCTTGATTCGAACTCAGCATCCACTTCCGCCATCTTTTTCCTCTTGAGTGTCTATTTTGTCACGAGGCTGCCATTTTCTCTCCTCATTGTTTCAATATGAAACATTTTGGGACCGATTGTTATCCTCTCCAGCAAATAATACAACACTGACACCTACTGGTGAAATGACTAAACAAACACATCCATACACTGCTATATCAAGACGTTTTAAAAAAAATGTTGAACCTTTATTTAACTAGGCAAGTCAGTTAAGAACAAATTAGTATTTACAAAGACGGCCTACTATTCCCTCTACTATAATATACTGGAATGCAGCCCTTGGACAAGTGGACTGGAACTGGAACAGTCTTGTTGTTGTCTGGCAAATATTGTTTTTCTAATGAGGTGAAAGAAGTATCATACAAACTCATTCATAGAATCTACCCTGTAAAGACCTTTATTATACACAGAATCAAAATAGCTATTGATAACAAATGTGTATTTTGTGGTTGTGACCCAAAGACTCTTGACCACTTATTTTGGGACTGTTCTTATGTTAGAAGATCTTAAAAGTGTGTGAGAAGATTTTATTTTAAAAGAAATGACTATTAATGTTAATCTAAGAGACTCTGATATTGTGTTTTATTTTGATCCAAATGATATGGACCCTGATTGAACTTTCATTGTTAATTTTTTAAATTTTTCATGGCAGATTCTTTATGCATAGTGGGCAGAGAAAATCCCCTCTTCACATTGTGTAATTATATAGATTTTAAATATTATTTTGAAATAATCAGGAAGTGTAAAAACAAAAAACCAATACGTACCATAAAACTGTTTGACAAATTGAAAATGTATTTTGATATGTAATGCCCCTGTCTGTTAGGTTTATGTACTCTTGTTTGTATATTTCTGTTTTTGTATTTGTTTTGTTCTTAATAACAACAAAAATATGAATAAAATAAAATGTAAATAAACTGATATACAGTGTCAGTCTGGTACTTTATTTTGCGTAACCCATAAACATACAGATTTCAGATATAAGATGGAAAAAGGCAGTACATGATAGGATTCTATTGGTCATGCAAATACCATTTTAGATTCAATAAGTGCTTTACAGGGTTTACCATATTGTCCAGCTAAAGAATGGTGAGGTTCAGACTGCCCTATACACATTTTGGAATTAAACAACAGTGATTTTCTGTCCTCGTTTAAATTGTTCCCCCTTCCTCATTTGACCTATTACACATCATTAATAAATATCAGTTTGAAGCATAATCCCAGATACATCATAGATTGCTAGACTGAGTTTCCAACAATGTGGCCTCTGCTCTCCTGTGTTTCTGTAGTGTAACCTGCAGCTGCCAGTATCTGAGCTATCGTTCTTGCGCTTGCCCATGTTCAGGGACTGTGCACAATGGAGGTCATTTTTAAAGATGTCCTTAAAGCCGGCCTCCATGTCCAGCTGGGCGAGAGCCTGTTCCCTGCCAGCACGTCCATCTCCATTTTCAGCCTCTTCTCCCAGGACACCAGGATGCTGTAGAAGGCCTCCTGCATCTTCACCAGATCCTCCTTCACCTCCCTCAGAGCAGCCACAGCCCCTCGGTGCCACTCTCTCTCCCTCTCCAGAGCCATGTGGAAGAGGGCCCTAGCGCTGGCTCTTCTCCTCAGTTAGGGATTCCTGCTCCTGGCTAAGCCTCCTGCATTCCTCCATCAGCTGCTGGCTCTGGGAGGCTATGGCCTGTCGGTAGCCCTGCACGCGGGTCTTCTCCTTCTCCATGTGGACCGCCTTCTGTCGGTTCTCTCAGTGTCTCCTTGTACTTCAGCTCAATGTCATCACGGATAGCCTGAAAGCACTTGTCGGACCTCCCTCTGTGACTCTCTGGAACAGATCAACTCTGAAAGATGGAAACATTTAGCTTGTTGTCTGATAACTATGCCTTACAAGTTATGGAATGTTGCCACTTGTTCAGACCTTATCTTACCAAATGAGAGTAAGGAACATTTGTCATCTGACATGCCAATCTTGGATTGCAGGAAGTGCATTTAATAAGACATCAACAGCACAGTACATATTCATTGGCCTAAAATGGATGTCTGTAAACTGAGCACAGTGGCCGTCTCATAGCAAAGTAAGGTTGAGTCAGCAACGTTACACGTAATTAACTTATATCTAGTCAACAGACAAGCTGCTCTGTGCTCCTGCAGAGGTCCTTGAGCATGCAGCTTGTTTATATGTAATACAGTACTTACGGAAGGCGGGTAGGTCAATCATGGGCATTAGTAGGGCGTAATTCCACTTGTTCCCATTGCCGCCACTCCGGGCTGAGACTTCCTTAATATTAGAGATCGCACACCAGCTGTTACTGACAAATAGACCCAGACCACCACCCCTTGTTTTACCTGGGGTAGCTGTTGTGTCTGGCTGATGCACGGAAAACCCAGCCAACTGTATATTATCCATGTCGTCGTTCAGGCACAACTCTGTGATATTACAGTTTTTAATGTCCCGTTAGTAGGATAGTCTTGAATGGAGCTCTTCCAGTTTATTCTCCAGTGATTGCACGCCGGCCAATAGGACGGATGGTACAGGCGGATAACCCAGTCACCGACAAATTCTCACAAGGCATCCGGATCTGCAGCCTCTGAATCTGTCTCCTCCTCATGCAAATGACAGGGATTTGGGCCTCGTCCAGGCGTCAGGTTGTTTGTCTGACCTGCAGAGGTAGCATACAGAAAATTCGATGAGTGTTACCATCTCCGACTAATGTGAATGGGCAGCTCACCATAATAGAGTTAACTGCTCTGGTAACGTTATAAGAACACAATCATGAAACAATTTATTAAAGTACAAATGGGGTAATTTGTGCAAAATGACCACATCATTCAGAATTGAGGGGGCATATCTTTACTGAAGATAAACTACACAGTTGTTGACTGGTTGACTGCCAAGCTATAACTGTCATAGCAAGTATATCGATCACACAAACACAATTTTGCAAAGAAAGGTTTTGCCTCATCATCTTGACAGCTAGCTTTGTTTTGGAAAGGCTAATCTGTCTCAATACATTATGCATTCAATTCCATTCAAAACAATTTAGTAAAACATATTTACCAAAAGGAAAGCATGGATTAAATAACCTTGCAGATAGATATCTTTATGTTCAAGAATGTCTCTTCAATCGAACCTCAATCGTCTCTTTTAGGAAAATAAACATTCCGTAATTTCCCACCTAGAATCCGCAGAGGGGAGTTAAAATTGAGTTAATTTAGATATCGTCAATATAATGACGGAAATCGAATTATTTTGGTTGTAAAATGTAATAATCTTTACATAGAAACTACTTGACTATATAATGAATTCTGTATTTCATCAATGAGGATTATTTATTTTTCCCTTGACGAAATGAAACCCTCTCTTGAGATGGTATACTCCGGCACCGGCATAAACTGGGACCCAAAGACGTGTCAGAGGGGTTTGGTAACGTCGAGTTTATCAGACAAAACGAGAACCCATCATGGCTGCGGTGTGTACTGCCTCCCGTGTCCTCGCCAAAAAGGTGCTGTCAGCCAAGGCGGTAAGTATTTGGAAACAAACTTTTGCTGTAGAATATCACTATGACCTACTTTATATGTTGACTTCGTGAATGTGTTCATATGAGCTGGTATTCGCAGCATCAGCCGGTAATGATGGTTCACCATTGCTGTGGTTTCGTAACGTAGCTAACGTTAGCTACTGTAGCTATTATTTTCTATACGATACGAAGAGGGAGCTAGCTTCGTTTCTGTCGCAGTTTCAATGTTGTCATTTTACGTTTCCATAGCAAATCGATTCTGACGAATAACTTGATTTAATATACTTTTCATTTTGCTTAATTATTGCGGTTGGGTTGATTCTTACGGTAGCCATAAACATCAGTGCATTGAAGGTCAAGCAAGCCAAGTTACTTAATATCTGTGACTAGTTCCCAGTGGGCGAATTCGTTTTGCATGGCCCGGTGCCCCTAGTAGGCGTTGTTTTGATATTTGCGACAATTCCATTGGCCCAAAGGAGAAATCTCCACTCACCGGGGCACCGGGCCATGCAAAACGAACTGTTGGCTGAGTTTGTGTTGTCAGTGATTTTATTTTAAATCACAAATAATGCCTCGATTGTTTTGAATGCATGATGTGTTTTTAAGAGGGGATTTGAGATTGGTTGCGGAAGAAAAAGCAAATAAGCTGTTTGTTTAGATGGGAGGAAGTGAGGATAATCTACGATACCAGAGACGTTTACGTAAATTAGCTATATGATTTTGAAATCTATATTTGTCAAGACGTAATGTAAATGAATCCGAACTCTCCTACACATTAGTCTGTGTTTACATAGATACAAATGTGTATCTCTCCTCTCAGAAATATTGGTTGGAATGCTTTTATGAAGCACTATTATGCATGTTGTGTAGTGATTTATTTTTTTATTTTTTTTAAACACACAACGAGACAACTTTGTTGCTGCAGTGTTCTCACCTTATGTCACAATCAGCTGGATGGGTTTCTGCTGCATTTGAAAACAGTGAGCAAACTAGACTAACTTTAGAAACCCATAGTAAAGGTTTACATTAACTTGAAGAAAAAAAGCCATTGCCATTGTGTGGATTAGCCTAGTGTTTTTAAGCAGGTACTTAAGCGAGTACTTACATCAATAGCCAAGCATAACCTATGATTTAGGCCTATATTGACCTACCCTCCCCTCCCCATTTAGCTTCCGGCAGTATCCCAGAGCTCCAGGAAGCTCCACTTCTCAGTCTATGGGAAGAACAACTCTAAAGTATCAGATGGTGTAAGTCTGCAAACTCCCATGTTCATCATTGACAGTACTATATGAAATTATTCAAAAAATTATTTTGCACATACTATATTGATTTTTAAAATTTGTATTTGTCTCAGTGTTTGTAGAGGCAATTTGTATACATTTGTATGAACAAAACTCTTAACGAGAGAGAATAGTGAAAAACACTGAAATGCAGCTCTGTTTTTTTCTGTGGGTCTTTGTTTGCAGATGTCCACACAGTACCCTGTGGTAGACCATGAGTTTGATGCAGTGGTAGTGGGTGCCGGCGGAGCAGGGCTTCGTGCTGCTTTCGGTCTGTCTGAGGCTGGCTTCAACACAGCTTGTGTCACAAAGCTGTTCCCCACCAGGTCACACACGGTGGCTGCACAGGTAGGTCAAGCTATATCGACAAGAATCAATGGAATGTGACCATGTCACAGGAGGGGATATGACAGATTGTCCCCTTTTTAACCTCTCTAGGGTATGAGATTACGCTAGCGTCCCACCTGGCCAACATCCAGTGAGATTGCAGAGCGCCAAATTCAAATACAGAAATACTCACTATAAAAATTCAGAACCTATTTTACATAGGTTTAAAGATGGTTTAAAGATGAACTTCTTGTGAATCCAACCACGGTATCAGATTTAAAAAATGCTTTATGGCGAAAGCATACCTTTAGGATTATTTGAGAACATAGCCCAGCAGACAAATCATTACAAACAACAGTAACCAGCCAAGTAGAAGAGTTACGCAAGTCAGAAAGAGATAAAAATTCATCACTTACCTTTGATGATCTTCATATGGTTGCACTCAGAAGACATTCATTTATTCAATAAATGTTCCTTTTGTTTGATAGTCTCTCTTTATATCCGAAAACCTCTGTTTTGTTCGCGTTTTCTTCAGTAATCCACAGGCTCAAACGCAGTCACAACAGACAAAAAAAATCCAAATTGTATCCGTAAAGTTCATAGAAACATGTCAAACAATGTTTATATTCAATCCTCAGGTTGTTTTTAGCCTAAATAATCGATAATATTTCAACCGGACAATAACGTCGTCAATATAAAAGGTAAACAAGAAAGGCACTCTCGGTCGCGAGCATGAAAACGCTCTGTGACATGCAGGGTCCACTCATTCAGACTGGTCTTACTCCCTCATTTTTCAGAATACAAGCCTGAAACAATTTCTAAAGACTGTTGACATCTAGTGGAAGGCATAGGAACTGCAATTTGAGTCGTAAGTCAATGGATACTGTAATAGCATTGAATAGAAAACTACAAACTACTTCCTGAATGGATATTTCTCAGGTTTTCGCCTGCCAAATCAGTTCTGTTATACTCCGACATTATTTTAACAGTTTTGGAAACTTTAGTGTTTTCTATCCAAATCTACTAATTATATGCATATCCTATCTTCTGGGTCTGAGTAGAAGGCAGTTTAATTTGGGCACGCTTTTCATCCAAAATTCCAAATACTGCCCCCTACCCTAGAGAAGTTAAGTGGAGTGTTGCATTTTTAACTGTTCATTAAAATGAGGCCACTTTCACTCTGTCCACGGAAGGCAGCAATGCCATTATTAAAGTCCCAATGAATCAATCATATCCCACTGCAGTGGCGTTATCAGCCACCTTAATGTGTTACACTTGTATTAAGCCTACCTCCATGCAGTCTCGACATAAAGCCGTCCAAAGTTCATGCTGATCATGCACTTTGAAACTGCCGTTGACGCACTCTCTGCACTGACAAAATGCCCATTATTCCTTTAGGATTATTTATCTTTCTCCCAGTGGTCCTAAACAGTTGTTTTTGCATTTAGGGTGGGATCAACGCAGCCCTTGGAAACATGGAGGGCGATGATTGGAGGTGGCACTTCTACGACACGGTGAAGGGATCTGATTGGCTGGGAGACCAGGACGCCATCCACTACATGACAGAGCAGGCTCCACATGCTGTGGTGGAGGTGACACACACACACACACACACACACACAGAGTAACTTAAATTAAACTATGCCTCTGACAGTTCTTCTATAGCAAATATTGCCCTGTATGGAAACCTAACCAACAGCCTCTTGAAAGGGGAGGTGGAAGAAGGGTCCATCGTGTGGCCATGGAAGAAGGGTCCATCGGGGGTGGCCTGCTGGGGAATGTGGCCTGCTGACATCGGGGAATGTGGCCTGCTAACAGGGGAGGTGGAAGAAGGGTCCATCAGGGGAATGTGGCCTGCTGACAGGGGAGGTGGAAGAAGGGTCCATCGGGGGAATGTGGCCTGCTAACAGGGGAATGTGGCCTGCTGACAGGGGAGGTGGAAGAAGGGTCCATCGGGGTGGCCTGCTAATGGGAGGTGGAAGAAGGGTCCATGCTAACAGGGGAGGTGGAAGAAGGGTCCATCGGGGTGGCCTGCTGAATGGAAGAAGGGTCCATCAGGTCTGCTAACAGGGGAGGTGCTAACAAGGGAGGTGGAAGATCGGGGAATGTGGTCCAGGGGAGGTGGAAGAAGGGTCCATCGGGGGAATGTGGCCTGCTGACAGGGGAGGTGGAAGAAGGGTCCATCGTGGTCTGCTGACAGGGGGTGGAAGAAGGGTCCATCGGTGGAAGAAGGGTCCATCGGGGAATGTGGCCTGCTAACAGGGGAGGTGGAAGAAGGGTCCATCGGGGGAATGTGGCCTGCTAACAGGGGAATGTGGCCTGCTGACAGGGGAATGTGGAAGAAGGGTCCATCAGGGGAATGTGGCCTGCTAACAGGGGAGGTGGAAGAAGGGTCCGACAGGGGAATGTGGCCTGCTGACAGGGGAATGTGGCCTGCTAACAGGGGAATGTGGCCTGCTAACAGGGGAGGTGGCCTGCTAACAGGGGAGGTGGAAGAAGGGTCCATTCTAAAAGAGCTGCAGTAGAACTCAAGGGCCCCTCATACTTGGACTCTTCATGGGATGTCCTTTTTCATACCTTCTGATGTATCCAAACAAGTGGAAGTGGCCTTTCAATGCCCTTAATCTGTTCTGCAATGTTGCATAGCTGCCTTTTTGTAGACTTAAACAATTTGATTTAATACATTCTGTATAATTCAATATTAAGCTAAAATTCAAATGTAATTATGTAGCCTCTACTTTCGGGGGGATTCAGTTGAAATCCCCTTAATCACAAAGGATTGGCACAACATCAACACAAACACTGATAGGCTGATCAAATGAAAACATTCATGTATTATTTCTTAGATAACTTAATTTGTCTAACTTCCTGTTATGAAAATAACTGTTGTGAAGCAGCGAGTTGACTTTTTTTTTTTTGTGTCCCCAGCTGGAGAACTTTGGCATGCCCTTCAGCCGTACCGAGGATGGTAAAATCTACCAGAGGGCTTTTGGAGGCCAGAGTCTGAAGTTTGGCAAGGGAGGCCAGGCCCACCGGTGTTGCTGTGTAGCTGACAGAACTGGCCACTCCCTGCTGCACACACTCTACGGGCGAGTACGTCACACTCTCTGGACTCTAAATCTCATAATTCATCACTTGCAGTCCTCTTAATCCCCTTTTGCTGACACACTGCTTTTAGAATCTCAAATTCTGGCCTGTTTTTGCCAGTAGGTCATTTATCACTCTTCTATGCTTCTCACTTATTTAGTCTCTGAGGTACGACACCAGCTACTTTGTGGAGTACTTTGCCCTGGACCTGCTGATGGAGGATGGAGAATGCAAGGGAGTAATTGCTCTGTGTATGGAGGACGGATCGATCCACCGCTTCAGATCCAAGAACACGGTCATCGCCACAGGGTATGTATTCAGATCCGAGAACACGGTCATCACCACAGGGTATGTATTCAGATCCGAGAACACGGTCATCGCCACAGGGTATGTATTCAGATCCGAGAACACGGTCATCACCACAGGGTATGTATTCAGATCCGAGAACACGGTCATCACCACAGGGTATGTATTCAGATCCGAGAACACGGTCATCGCCACAGGGTATGTATTCCGGTTCAAGAACACGGTCATCGCCACAGGGTATGTATTCAGATCTGAGAACACGGTCATCACCACAGGGTATGTATTCAGGTTCAAGAACACGGTCATCGCCACAGGGTATGTATTCAGGTTCAAGAACACGGTCATCGCCACAGGGTATGTATCTGTCTCTGTGTTGGGTGTTTCTGTTGTGAATAAGTATAGTTCGAAGACTTTTACCTTTTTATTTAACCAGGCAAGTCAGTTAAAAACAAATTCTTATTTTCAATGACGGCCTAGGAACAGTGGGTTAACTGCCTGTTCAGGGGCAGAACAACAGATTTTTATCTTGTCAGCTCGGGGGTTTGAACTCGCAACCTTCCGGTTACTAGTCCAACGCTCTAAACACTAGGCTACACAAGTAATTTGGGTGTGTGAGCTTTGTTTTGCCAGTTATACCCAGTTTATAACGTTAACTTTTTAACAATTCGCACTTGAACAGAAGGTGCCTCCTTGATGACAATTTTAAAGTGCTCCTATTGTGCCCTGATTCTTACTCCTGCCTCTCTGCTCGATCTAGTGGTTACGGCCGTACCTACTTCAGCTGCACCTCAGCCCACACCAGCACAGGAGACGGCAATGCCATGGTGACCCGTGCAGGCCTGCCCTGCCAGGACCTGGAGTTTGTCCAGTTCCACCCTACAGGTCAGTCCCCTATCGGATTGGCAATACAGGCCTGTCTGCTAGACTTATGAGACCAAAATAACATTTAAATAAAACATTATTTATTGGAGAAGACTGGATTAGCGCTCAGAATAGGCCTATCAGAGGTGTCGTCTTAAAAATGTTTCTGTGCTTAGTCTGAAGGTAACTGCTGAATAATCCTGTGTGTTTCATAACATAGTATTGTTGATGTCGGATAAGTCAATCACATGGTGATGTGAGTCAGAGGGCTGGCAGACTAACCCTTTACATACTGTGGCTACATAATCATACTATAAATGTCATTGGGTGTGAAGTGCCCTCCGTCAGTGCTGATTTAATTTAACGTTATCCCTCTAGGCATCTATGGAGCCGGCTGTCTGATCACAGAGGGTTGCCGTGGTGAGGGAGGAATCCTCATCAACAGTGAGGGCGAGCGCTTTATGGAACGGTACGCTCCTAACGCCAAGGACCTGGCCTCCAGAGACGTGGTGTCCCGTTCCATTACCATCGAGATTCGAGAGGGCAGGTAAGATCACCGCCAAGACCCCGTCTTCCCTGAGCAACCCACAGAATCATTGCACTGGATAACTGATACATACAGTGCCTTCAGAAAGTATACAACCGCTTTGTTAGGGCAAGCCTAAATGGGTTCAGGGGTAAAAATTAGCTGAACAAGTGTCATAATAAGTTGCATTGTCTCACTGTGTCTAATCATATTTGAGTTACTACCTCATGTCTGTAACCCACACATACAATTATCTATGAGGTTCCTTAGTTGAGCAGTGAATTTCAAACAGAGATTCAATCTCAAAGACCGGGGAGATTTTCCAATGCCTCACAACGAAGGACACCTATTGGTAGATGGGTAAAAAAATAAAAAGCAGATATTTAATTTCTCTTTGAAGATGGTGAAGTTATTCATTGCACTTTGGATGGTGTATCAATACAACCAGTCACTACAAAGATACAGGCGTCCTTCCTAAATTCATTTGCCGGAGAGGAAGGAAACTGCTCAGGGATTTCAAAATGAGGACAATGGTGACTTTAAAACAGTTTGAGTTTAATTGCTGTGATAAGACCAAATCTGAGGATAGATCAACAACATTGTAGTTACTCCACAATACTAACCTAAATGACAGAGTGAAAAGAAGGAAGCCTGTACAGAATACAACTATTCCAAATCATGCATCATGGTGGCAATAAAGCACTAAAGTAAAACTGCACAAAAATGTGGCAAAGAAATTAGCTTTATGTCCTAAATACAAAGCATTATGTTTAGGGCAAACACAACACTGAATACCACTCTTCATATTTCTAAGCATAGTAGTGGCTGCATCATGTTATGCGTATGCTTGTCAATCGGCAAGGACTAGGGAGGTTTTTTTTATGATAAAAAGATAGAATAGAGCTAAGCACAGGTAAAAACCTGGTTGTCTGCTTTCACACAGATACTGGTAGACAAATTCACCTTTCAGCAGGACAATAACCTAAAACACCAGGCCAAATATATACTGGAGTTGCTTACCAAGACGACATTGAACGTTCCCGAGTGGCCTAGTTACAGTTTTGACTTAAATCGGCTTGAAAATCTATGGCAAGAATTGAAAATGGTTGTCTAGCAATGATCAACAACCAAATTGACAGAGCTTGAAGAATTATTTAAAAGAATAATATGCAAATATTGTACAATCCAGGTGTGGAAAGCCTTACACAGAAAGACTCTGTAATCACTTGCAAAGATGATTCTAACATATTGGGTGTTAATGCTTACATTAGACATCTGTATTTCATTTAGAATACATTAAAGATGTGTTCTGAATGGGGTATTGTGCAATTTTGAATTCATGCTGTAACACAACAAAATGTGGATTAAGTCAAGGGGTGTGAATACATTCTGAAGGCCCTGTATGTGGGGCGCTGCATGCTCCATGGCTGTCAGACCAGTGATTGATATCGGCATACAGTTTTAAAATAACCAGTCAAATGGCTTCAAATAGTCAATCTAGATCCATTTAGAATGCTTTGGTAAACTAAAATCGAGCTGCAAGAAATGCACTTGAATTTGGAAACAGGAAATTGAATTAATTTGTAATCTACCCATAACTTCCAATGGGGATGACCCCACCTTGCTATGAGTTTCAGTTGTGAAAGACTACTGGCATGCCAACAGCCCTGTATTTGAGTGACCCAGAGAAACCCCACGTGAACCTGTCATGCCAACAGCCCTGTATTTGAGTGACCCAGAGAAACCCCACGTGAAACTGTCATGCTAACAGCCCTGTATATGTGTCCCTAGGGGATGTGGCCCAGAGAAGGACCATGCATACCTGCAGCTGCACCATCTCCCCCCACAGCAGCTGGCCACTCGTCTACCCGGCATCTCTGAGACCGCCATGATCTTCGCCGGCGTGGACGTCACCAAAGAGCCCATCCCCGTCCTGCCCACTGTACACTACAACATGGGAGGAATCCCCACCAACTACAGGGGACAGGTAACTAGCAGTACCCATAACCAAATAAATGCACTAGATCTGCATATTTGTATTTTTCAAAGTGCTGTTTGAGTAACTCTAAAATAAGTAGACGGATACAATGAGAGCTCTGTGTCGAGTCTTAACTGGGTCTCCCCTAGTTTGATTACATTAAACCTTTTTTTTTATTCTATAACTATTTACTGTCCTGTTTTCCCACAGGTCATCACCCACACAACCGAGGAGGGTGATAAGGTGGTGCCAGGGCTGTTTGCCTGTGGCGAGGCTGCCTGTGCCAGTGTCCACGGTGCCAACCGTCTGGGAGCCAACTCCCTGCTGGATCTGGTAGTGTTTGGACGAGCCTGCGCTCACACAATCGCTGACATATGCACTCCAGGTAACAACTTCATACTCTTATTTTATTTTATTTTTTTTCAAACCTTTGCCCTCAAGATAAAAATCACATACATTAATGGATTGTCCCACAGCCTTTTCAATGTGAATGCTAAGACTCCCTTGAAAAATTATCACAATGGGACTAACCTGGATGACTAACAGATTTTTAAATGGTTAAATACATTTTTACAATCCTGGCAATGTTATGGTTCTGAAGGAGAGAAGCTCTCCCCCCTGAAGCCCAACGCAGGAGAGGAGTCTGTGGCCAACCTGGACAAGCTAAGGTTTGCTGATGGCAACATGAGGACCTCTGAGATCAGAGTGAACATGCAGAAGGTATGGATCCTAAAAACTGGAACCGGATGTCTTAACATCCAAAATAGGGAATTGACCTTGAATGTTTGTCAAAAGTACAGATAATGGGCTTTTAATGAGGACTTGTACAGTACCGTCACGTCTTCTCTAAGCATGTGTCCCTCTCTCCGCTGTCAGACCATGCAGAACCACGCTGCTGTGTTCCGTACCGGCAAGGTCCTGAAGGAGGGATGTGACAAGATGGACGCCATCTACCAAACCCTGGACGACATCAAGACCTTCGACAGAGGTCAGCATGTCTGCTGATGTGATAAGAATAGACTTTCAGTTGCCCCTTTCAACAGAGGCCGATCTTTGTTGTCACATTTGTTGGGCTTGGTTGTAAAAACGTCAAACATGCACGTAAAGATGTTCTGTAGCACTCTCGTTCACTCTGTCTCCCTCCCCCTCAGGTATTCACTCTGTCTCCCTCCCCCTCAGGTATTCACTCTGTCTCCCTCCCCTCAGGTATTCACTCTGTCTCCCTCCCCCTCAGGTATTCACTCTGTCTCCCTCCCCCTCAGGTATTCACTCTGTCTCCCTCCCCCTCAGGTATTCACTCTGTCTCCCTCCCCCTCAGGTATTCACTGTGGAACCTCCCCTCAGGTATTCACTCTGGAGCCTCCCCTCAGGTATTCACTATGTCTGAATCCCCTGCAGATTCCATCAACTCTCCCCTCAGGTATTCACTCTGTCTCCCTCCCCCTCAGGTATTGTGTGGAACACTGACCTGGTGGAGACCCTGGAGCTGCAGAACCTTATGCTGAATGCTGTGCAGACCATCAACTCTGCCGAGCAGCGCCAGGAGAGCAGGGGAGCCCACTCCAGAGAGGACTTCAAGGTAAGAACTGAAGACACAAACCACTCCTATACTAGCCTGGTCTGCAATGACAATTTACTGAAGACACAAACCACTCCTATACAAGCCTGGTCTGCAATGACAATTTACTGAAGACACAAACCACTCCTATACTAGCCTGGTCTGCAATGACAATTTACTGAAGACACAAACCACTCCTATACAAGCCTGGTCTGCAATGACAATTTACTGAAGACACAAACCACTCCTATACAAGCCTGGTCTGCAATGACAATTTACTGAAGACCCAAACCACTCCTATACAAGCCTGGTCTGCAATGACAATTTACTGAAGACACAAACCACTCCTATACTAGCCTGGTCTGCAATGACAATTTACTGAAGACCCAAACCACTCCTATACTAGCCTGGTCTGCAATGACAATTTACTGAAGACACAAACCACTCCTATACTAGCCTGGTCCGCAATGAACATTTTGTGTCTGGTAAAGTGAGTTTTTCTTCACAGTAGGGGTCTCGATGGGGACATAATAAAGTAATGCATATTGACAGTCAATGCTTTTGTGTAAACATCCACCATAGAACCACTATAGGTGCACTCTCTCCAGCAGTAGTTGTAACAGTATGTAGACTGATGTCATTCTGAAAGAGGCCTATTTAACATTGCAGGACCGTATGGATGAGCTTGACTACGCCAAGCCTCTGGCGGGACAGGTCAGGAAGCCCATTGAAGAGCACTGGAGGAAACACACCCTGTCCACTGTGAATCCTAAGACCGGGAAGGTAAACCAAATTGATGCCTAATGATTGCGTTAACTTCATTTTTCGAAATATAAATGACAGGATTAATTGTAACTAGGGTTGGGTGGTATAACTGGGGAAGCCAAGCCAGAGTAAAAAAAAAAAAGCCATATTACAACCTATGTGTTGCTCTATAACCTGTTAGTTCATATGCCTTGACACTGTGATATAAAGTGAACCATTTGTTTTATCACAAAACTAGAGAGCAGCATCTGTCCGGTGAAGTCGAGAAAACACATTGCATGGTCGATCAAGTTAATGTTGCTGACATTTTCACAATTATTGATTTAGAACCACAGATTTAGAACCACAGTTGCCACAAGTCCAAATAGAAAACGTGAGCTGCCTCCACTACTCGAGAACCATTTCAACTTTAACATCATCAAATCACCTCTGTTTTAGTCTAATAGTGACAACTAAAAGATTACAAAAACAATTTAGTCCAATCGACGTAAGTGAAATGTGGCTATCCATGGCGCTGATTTCTGTGTGTGTAAGTAGAAAAACATGTTGATTTTACCCTACTTGTAGAGAAACGACAATGCCATTCTCTTTCATGTTAGCGACGTGGTCTATGACTACACTTTTTTTTTTTTGTCCTAGGCTACCTGGCTAAAATACTTGCTTGCTAGCCCAACTTGATTTCATGGGTAACGATTACCGAGCTAGTTTTAACATTAGCCTACTACATCTAGCTACATATTGAACTTGCATCCTCTCAGGCCAGAGACACAATGTATGAATTTAGGGTTAGATCAGAATCGCCGTTCTAATCATTGGCCAGTACAGATAATTAAGTAAAACCACAAGTCCAACTCCCTATCGCCATCCATGGCTAATTTAGGAAAGGGACAATTTTAGCCCACCGGAGGACAACCACACAACGAGATGCAACAATTCAAGTTTTCTGTCAATGATGTTTGGTGTGGCTTGGTGTGATTGGTCTGAAGCCAAATCCAAACTGTCTTCCTTGACACTGGGCCAGGACCATTTATAGCTGAGCTCACTCCGTTTAACTCAACGCTGATTTGGTTATTGTATAAAACATTTTCAGCAAGGGAGGCCAAATGCTCGCTGGCTTTGCTTGCATTCAATGCTCCGGGCGGCAACAATGACATTTTTGTTGTTGATCAGACCGCATCGGATAAATGGTCTACACATACAGAGACCGGGTCAGTGAGATAATACATTCAGCCCTTTGCTAATTGAAGGAAAAATTATGAAACGCAGACGAAAGAGTTCTTTATGTATATTTTATTATTATTTGGTCCATTTTTGGGGGGGCGGGGAAGCCTGGCCTCCCTTGTACATAAGGACATAGATGCCATGCCACTCGTTAGTTATAACAACTTTATAGTTAGTTATAAGCAGTGGCATAGCACCTCCCCCGGTCCCCAATCAAAAGCATACATTTGTATACGCTATATCCCTCAAGCCTAATTGTAACATACGTTCATGCTTAACAGCACAATGATAGCGGAGTCTAGGTACATGCCAATGTACATTTGCCATCACTCACTCATTTCTCCCTTCTGTGCTTTTGTTCCAGGTAACTCTGAAATACAGACCGGTTATTGATAACTCACTGGATGCAGAGGACTGTGCTGCTATCCCTCCCGCCATCCGTTCCTATTAAGCACCACACCGATCCAATGCAGACTATTTTATTCATGATCAGAATGGATGCTTTTGCAGTTATCATTTATATGAAGTTTCAACCGGATTTTCTCTTTGCTCATAAATACTTTATGTGGAATATTTCACATGTTCAATAATAAACTGAAACTTATTGTAACCTTCAGAGAATTGTGCGAAATGGAGTGTTTTGTGTGTACTTTCAACTTTCACCACATTTGCTATAGTTCTTACAGGCAAATAAATACATATTTAATATTTAAATATTAAATGATTCTAGAAATCTGTGTAAAAAGAAAAGCGTAATCACGGGGGGGGCATGTTTACGATATCCACACACAATGCCAATACAATACTCAATTTGTTCATTCTGTCCTTTGCTCAACTGTATGTAATGTTCTGTTCATCTTGCGTGCTTAATGTATTGTTGGTTTTATCTCAATAAAGATGCTCAAATAAATAAATTCCCCCTGTCTTAGAGATTGTAGGGCATCTCCACAATGTCATGTTCCATCTGAAATACAATTATTTTATTTGAAGATGAAAGGAATAGAGAGAATGATGTGTATTTATTTTAAACCATTTTCACTTATATAAATTACCTCTGTTGCATTTACACCAGTTAACATTCACTCTCTGACAACACCCCTACAAAGAATAACAAAACAACCCCTTTCTATTATAAATCGCATTTTAATAATTGTAAAAAACGTTTATTCATGAATTCCGAGAATCATGTTAACGTTACGTGCATGTTTCATATCACCCATGTACCCCCATATACATATGCCCTTCGGTTTCACATAGAAATAAATGGGCGGAACCGGAACTTCATGTAGTTCATTTCCGCTATCTGGTCCGTCCAGCAAAACTTTCCTCAAAACAGATTAACAATGGCTGAACGAGGATATAGTTTCTCCCTCACTACCTTCAGGTAAAGTAAAATAAAAATGGATTTCTGCATCGCAAAACGTAGTCAATTAACATCTTACTGCGAGGCCATATTCTGCTATAATTGTGATCTTGATATTGCTCAATGGCCATTAAAAACACTTGAGGCAACTCTGCAAGAGATGCAGTGTCACGCCGATGCTAACTAGCTAGCTTCTTACCGGTAGCTGTTGAAGAGTTCAAGCGGGCTAGCTAGCGTAAGCCAATTGATAGCGCTGTAATTTAGGCTAATGTATGATTATTTGTAGCTCCTGCAGTGGCTAGCTAAATGCCCCCCCCCCCCCCCCCTGTTACGTTAGCTGGCCGAAACTAGTTCAGTTTTGGCTACCGGCTACTCAGCTAGCGAGATATTCAACGTTAGCTAGCTAAGTAAATGGATGTAACTGATTTAACTTAAAACATTTCTATGAACAGGTGTAGATTAGTGCTATAACTAACGTTTACCTAGTTACATATCTTCCTCGTTCCTTACAGCCCCTCTGGGAAGCTGGTCCAAATTGAATATGCCCTGGCAGCAGTGGCCGCAGGTGCACCCGCTGTAGGAATCAAAGGTGAGTAGTTAGATTTAAACATTTTGATGCAGGTAGTTTATATCCACCTTATTTATTGTTTTTGATTTAATAAGTACACATCCAATTAAACACCTCAACAGACTTAGACACAACTAAACATTCACTTTTATTATTACCTCAAGTTATGAGAGCTGATTCCAAGCATTGTAATGTCATGTAATTGTTCTTCCCTAACTACAGCCTCAAATGGAGTTGTCTTGGCAACAGAGAAGAAACAGAAGTCCATCCTGTATGACGAGACCAGTGTTCACAAAGTTGAGCCTATAACCAAACACATTGGTATGGTGTACAGTGGCATGGGACCTGACTACAGGTAATGAGGGAATGGGGAACTCATTCAGTACTATACATATGCCAACTACCTATGTACTCTAGTATATTATATATAGAAACATGATGTAGTTGTTTTATAGAATATTGCTAAGATCTTATTTCTTAGCATACATGCTGAACCAAGTAAACTAAAGGTACAGTCCTTGACCGTAATGAGACGACTGGGCTCGGGAGAGATACTCTTTGTTGTGTTGGACAGGGTGCTGCTCCGGAGAGCCAGGAAGTTGGCCCAGCAGTACTTCCTGGTGTACCAGGAGCCCATCCCCACAGCTCAGCTCGTTCAGAGGGTGGCCTCCGTCATGCAGGAGTACACACAATCAGGGTATGGAGTACGATACTGTAGCTACTTATTGAGGATGAATGTTTTGCTTACCATGACTGATTACAGGTCTCTCAGCTTAAATGACCAGATAAAGGTGGAGTAGTCCAAAAGTCAACTATTTATTCATCATTTATTCAGTGCACTAGGATAGCATTCAGACCCCTCCCCCTTTCCCACATTTTGTTACGTTACAGCCTCATTGTAAAATGGACAAAGAAAATCCAATCTACACACCATACCCCGTAATGGCGTTGCCGAAAACAGGTTTTTGCAAATGTATTAAAAATAAAAACTATTTTCAGACTCTTTGCTCTGATATCCATTCACAGACTTGAGAGCATCTCTTCATTCTGTTACATGTCTACTTAGCCTTAGAAAAAGCTGTTTGGCATAGACCCAATCGTTCATACTGGAAATCTAGTCGCCTCACTAGAAGTAGTTCATCCTGAAAGGCCTAATTCATGACTTTTTGGAAACTCATGTCTCTCTCCATCTCTCTCTCGCTCACACACCCCTCACACACATACAGTGCCTTTGGAAAGTATTCAGACCCCTTGACATTTCCCACATTTTGTTACAGCCTTAATCAAAAATAGATTATTTTTTTTTACTCAATCAACACACAATACCCTATAAAGACAAGGCGAAAACAGGTTAAGACATTTTTGTGAATGTATTGTGTCGAAGCGCAGAACTGGGGAAGGGTACCAAAAAATGTCTGCCGCATTGAAGATCCGCAAGAACAATGGCCTCCATCATTCTTAAATGGAAGAAGTTTGGAACCACCAAGACCCTTCCTAGAGCTGGTTGCCCAGCCAAACTGAGCAATCAGGGGATAAGGGCCTTGGCCAGGGAGGTGACCCGATGGTCACTCTGACAGAGCTCCAGAGTTCCTCTGTGGCGATGGGAGAACCTTCCAGAAGGACAACCATCTCTGCAACACCACACCAATCGAGCCTTTATGGTAGAGAGGCCAAACGGAAGCCTCTCCTCAGAAAAAGGTACATGACAGCTTGCTTGGATTTTGACAAAAGGCACCTAAAGGACTCTGACCATGAGAAACAAGATTATATAGTCTGAGGAAACCAGGCACCATCCCTACAGTGGAGCATGGTGATGGCAGCATCATGCTGTTGGCATGTTTTTCAATGGCAGGGACTGGGAGACTAGGCAAGATCAAGGGAAAGATGAATGGAGAAAAGTATAGAGAGAGCCTTGACGAAAACGTGGCCCAGAGCGCTCAGACTGGAGTGAAGGTTCACCTTCCAACAGGACAACGACTCCAAGCACACAACCAAGGCAACGCAGGAGTGACTTCAGGACAAGTCTCTGAATGTGGTTCAGCCAGAACCCAGACTTGAACCCGATCAAACATCTCTGGAGAGACCTGAAAATAGCTCTGCAACAACGTTCCCATCCAACCTGACAGAGCTTGAGGGGCTGCAGGGAAGAGTGGGAGAAACTCCCTGAATACAGATGTGCCAAGCTTGTAGCGCCATACCCAAGAAGACTCGAGGCTGTAATCACAGCAAAATGTGCTAAAACAAAGTATTGGGTAAATGGTCTGAAATACATATGTAAATGTAATAGCAGTTTTTTTAAATATATTTCTAAAACTTGTTTTTGTTTTGTCATTATGGGGTATTGTGTGTAGATTGAGGGGGAGTAAACTATTTAACCCATTTTAGAATAAGGCTGTAACATAATGAAATGTGGGAAGTCAAGGGGTCTGAATACTTTCTGAATGCACTGTAAGCAATGTCACAAGTGCTAATACAGATACCCAGCTTAAAACCACAAAGCGCAAGCAATGCAGATGTAGAACACAGTGGACAGGGAAAACTCTAGAAAGACAGGAATCTAGACGAACAAGGCTCCGAGGGGCTGGCCAATCTATCTTCTGGCTGTACTTCAATGGTCCTAGGATGTCATAAAATTACTCTGGGGGGGGGGTTATTCTAATGTAGTTAATTTAAATTGATCAATGAATGCATTCATGATGGAGTCAATTTGCTTCATGTCGGCTTAAATATTTTAATGTGTCGTCTTACGTTGCAGGGGTGTCCGTCCTTTCGGAGTGTCCTTGCTGATCGCAGGTTGGGATGAGGACCGACCATACCTTTTCCAGTCTGATCCGTCTGTAAGGGCTGGTTACCACCATTTGCTATCTGAGCAGATTTGTCTGTTTGTTGTGAGATCATGATAAATTGATAACCTTGTCTGGATTTCTCTACCCAGGGAGCATATTTTGCCTGGAAGGCAACTGCTATGGGGAAGAACTACGTCAATGGGAAAACATTCCTTGAGAAAAGGTATTTCAATTTACCCCCCCAATGACGGCCTACCTTGGCCAAACCCTCCCATAACCCGACAACGCTAGGCCAATTGTGTGCCGCCATATGGGACTCTCGATCACAGCAGGTTGTGATACAGCCCAGCATCGAACCAGGGTCTGTAGTGACGCCTCTAGTAACCCTTTAATAAATGTGGGGTAATGTGTGTCTCCTCACTCAGATACAACGAGGACCTGGAGCTGGAAGATGCCATCCACACAGCTATCTTGACATTGAAGGTGAGTGACTCCGTTGTAAACGTATCCTCCTATGTGGAAAGGTTCTCATCTCTTCCCCTTTCTATGCTCTCCTGTCATCACATATGTCTTAAGAGATCACGGGACTGTCTTGTGATCTTTCAGTTATTAGCAGAATCCTGAATGCTATATTTTATTCACAGGAAAGCTTTGAGGGTCAGATGACCGAAGACAATATTGAAGTGGGGATCTGCAATGAAGCCGGCTTCAGGCGACTCTCACCCGTAGAAGTGAAAGACTACTTGGCGGCCATTGCTTAAAGAAAAAGTGACTCGTTGGTGTGATTTTGTTTCGTATTTGGTTATTACTGAAATAATTTAGACTCTACTGTATTTTCAACATAACAGCATTTATTTTCTTTGTATTCCAGTTCCTCCTTCCCCTCTGACAAGTTCAGTACCTATCAATAAATGCCAGAAACTAAAGCTCCCTTGTTTTTATTTACATCTTGTGCTTATCCCACAAAATAAAACATTTCCACAAAGACAAATGCATTAATTGCCTTAAATGACATTAAGATACAGTTTGCTTCATATGCTTTGCATTTAACTATACAATGTGTAAATGTAGTTTTTGTGGCATCTGTATTTCTGGCAATTCCTATGGCTACCTTCTGCCACCAGGATAAGGAACCTAGCATTGAGAATGGCTATTTCCTGGATTGTGACCCTGTAGTAGTCTTGAGCTGAGAAAGGCAGAAAATATCCAGCAGGTAACCACCAATCATAATTTTTCTGCAAAGTGTTTGACAAATTCAGAGAGACTATATACATGTCCACATCCCACTTTGGAGTCCATACTGATGAAGTCATCCAGGTTCATTTTAGAGTCTAGAATGGAAAAAAAAAAAACATTCCGTTAGACAACCCTCACACAGACAAATGTGATTTCCATTCAAATATTGAGTTTTACAAGAATAAATATGTAATAGGACCGAGATGTACCTGTTGTTTCAATACAAGGATACAGTGGTGGAGGCATGCGCCATGTCCCATCGGCATTTTTCATATGTGACCGGTCCGAGGCAAAGTTCTTCAGGTAGGCATCTGCAGGAATAACTCGCAACTTCCTGGAAGGCGTTGAATAGACGAGCATTCAAAAGTGTTTATCATTGAAGAGAACTGGTTACCATGATACACATACTTGCTTAGAATATTTAAAAAAAGGTCAAATAACAATATGAATACTTGCTTACCTCCAGAAAGCTGGTTTCAGGCCATGATCTGTATGGAAGGCTTCTGTAGTGTAAACATGGGAAGGACAGGCGAAAGGCAGGATTGTATCCAGGTCATAAATAAAACTCTGTCCCTGCTGATTCTGATGAAGTAGGACAACGTGATAATCCTACAAACAGAATGATGAATGTTATATTGTGACTGTTGTAATAGTTTACTGTGCAGGCTACAATATTTTTCCTATAATGTTAAAGACAAGGGTGTGGCTTCATATTTCCTCGTTCTGGTTTCCTCCATCCTCTGTCTGAAAATGAAAGCCAAGGCACAGTGCCTACCCAAACAACAGGTTCGTCTCCACGACTGGACCTCTGTTTCCATATAGGGATCTGAGAGGAATGGAAATTCATCAATTATTATAACAGAGTAAATGGTTAACAATGACACATCATTTTAACGACCTACAACTTACCATTTTTCTTTCATTTGATATAAATACTGCATACACTTCGTCCAAATGTATTTGCGTTTGAGTCTTGATGTGTTCACATAGTTTCCAGACATTTTCCTCACTGAAAAAAGCAAGATTTTAAAATGTAATTCATGCACCCATTATATTAGCGGACTACTTCACTCCATGGTGAATTAAATTCATATGAACTTCGCCAAGAGTCCTTCACCATGGAGTGGCGTTCATTCCGCTACCATGGTGTATTGAGCTAGCCACCTAGCTTCATCCTGAGCATGCATTGCGGACAATTACCAGTAACAGCTTGTGTACACGCATTCATCCCTGGATGGAGTGATGTTGACATACTTTGAGGAAACGTGTTCTTTATGCATGTCTTCCCTGAAAATGTAACAGACTGACCCGAATCAGCAGTTGCTTTTGCAGCAGTCTGCATATTTTGGTGTTACATTTTTAAGTATCCGCCGGAGGACGAGTCGTCTTCTTCTGTAGTATAATGGCGGTCCGCTATTAAGGTGCATGCCGCCACCTAATGTGCCGGAGTGTGCGATCAATTATGGTGTGGCTAATTATGTACTACTTATAAAATAAAATCCTTACTAACTTCTAACAAACCCTCCCCAAAACCCCACCTCTCCAAACTATCTCTATCATACTGAGACAATCCATCCTTGCGATTATTCATCATAAAAAGAAAGATGAAGACAGTAACTTGTTACCCCTAATAACACTGTTGCCATATCCACAATAATCTTCAACCGGACATTTCTGCTTTCCACAATCCGATTTGTGAATTTACTACCAAAATGTCCTTTGACACAGCACATTTATGGGAGGGAGCAAGCTTTCTGTAAAGGCCTTGAGACCATGTCATGACTAGTAGAAGCACCAGTTCCTTCATATTTTCTTTAATATCATCTATGGAGATAGTGGGACCAAATAAATGACTCCTCTCAATTTAGCATAAGCTCCAGGGACATGGTTTTTGATCTTCTTCCTATTGAGAGTGTCCATTTGAAGAATCTTTCCTAGCTGAGCCTGGCTAGCACAGGATAATAGCAGTCTACCATTTCCAATGAACCGGGCTAAATTGACTTCACCTATCTAATTCTCTACGTCATTGCTTAATGGGATAGGGTGTAGATGCAATCCTGTGGTCACATCAAACACACCACCACAACATTCCAGCTGTTGAATCTCCAATCTCCTCCCCATATCCTCCATCGCTCCTCTGAAAAACCACTTCGTAACCACACTAATAAAGGTAATCTAGCAGTAAAGGGTGTTTTGCCAGTAACCGAAAGGTCTCTGTTTCAGAATCCCAGAGCCGACTCGTTGAAGGATCTGTCGATGTGCCCCTGGGCAAGGAACTTAACTCTAGTCGCTCTGGATAAGAGTGTCTACTAAAATATAAATGTTTCTTGATGTTCCCCTTTCTATCACTGGCTTGGATGTCGCTACAACTCACATGCTACGCAGGAGTTTGTCGGTAGGGGGTGACATCACATTGCAGAATGTGAACTTGTTCCTTGTTTACATAATTTGCTTTAACACTTTCCTGTGAGTCCACAGGCAAAATGTGCATTTTTATGTTTACATTTACATTTAAGTCATTTAGCAGATGCTCTTATCCAGAGCGACTTACAAATTGGTGAATTCACCTTCTGACATCCAGTGGAACAGCCACTTTACAATAGTGCATCTAAATCATTTAAGGGGGGTCGGGGGGGTGAGAAGGATTACTTTATCCTATCCTTTATTACTTTATCCATGTTAGTGGAACTGTCCCCAGAATTTGTTTAATTTCCATTGCAATATTTAGCAAGACTCTCTCTCCCTCTCTCCCCCTGTCCCGGAGACACAGAGAGAGTACCGTATAAACTTAAGCCCTGCTTATTTGCAGAATGGACATCTCTGGCCTGCTATCATACACTGAGTACGATGAAACAGCATCCATTCTTCAGATGTTCACCTCTTCTGCTGCCCTGGGTGCCATGGATGTGGAGCTCATTGTTAGGGTTGACTTGTTTAGCTCTCAACTCACTCAAAAAGTCGGTAAGAATGTGAAAAAGCGGGCTTCTCACAGTTTCTGCTTTAAGTTGCTATTGTTAGTCTCATTGATTTTCTCATTGATTTCCGGTGTTTTCACTCTCAAACAAGGATTTTGCTTTGTGTTTGCCTCTGTAAGTGAGGTTAAAGATTGTATTTCCCATAGTTGTCTCAGATTCTTCCCACCTCAAGATTGACACACTGTAACTGTTTGTTTATCACAGTTCGTAAGCCGAGTAGGATCAGCCTTTTCCATCAGAGGGTAAAACAACATACCCAGGATTGGTCTTTGCTCTGTAGAATACATATCAGCCCACGAAGCCCTTACACTTCCTCCAGGTTTTTAACCATGGAGAACCTTGTTAATGATAAAATATACTGTTTCACCTGAATGAAGTTTTGTGGGATGGGCCATTTTTTTTGCATTACAAAATATTTGTACATGTATAAATTAAATCACATTCAAAACAATCATGAGACCAAGCAAGAATGTCAAACCGCTGACTTTTTCTCTATAGTAGATCATATGAAGAGAAGTAATTGTTGGAAAGGAGAGCAGAGAGACAATCTCTGCCCCTTCCTCTCTCTCTGTCTCCCCCTTCCTCTCTCTGTCTCCCCCTTCCTCTCTCTCTGTCTCCCCCCTTCCCATCTCTCTGTCTCCCCCTTCCCCTCTCTCTGTCTCCCCCTTCCCCTCTCTCTGTCTCCCCCTTCCCCTCTCTCTGTCTCCCCCTTCCCCTCTCTCTGTCTCCCCCTTCCTCTCTGTCTCCCCCTTCCTCTCTGTCTCCCCTTCCCTCTCTCTGTCTCCCTTCCTCTCTCTCTGTCTCCCCCTTCACCTCTCTCTGTCTCCCTTCCCCTTCCCCTCTGTCTCCCCCTCTGTCTCCCCCCCCTTCCTCTCTCTCTGTCTCCCCCTTCCCATCTCTCTGTCTCCCCCTTCCCCTCTCTCTGTCTCCCCCTTCCCCTCTCTCTGTCTTCCCCTTCCCCTCTCTCTGTCTCCCCCTTCCCCTCTCTCTGTCTCCCCCTTCCCTCTCTCTGTCTCCCCCTTCCTCTCTCTCTGTCTCCCCCTTCCCCCTCTCTGTCTCCCCCTTCACCTCTCTCTATCTCCCCCTTCCTCTCTCTCTGTCTCCCCCTTCCCCTCCTCTGTCTTCCCCTTCCCCTCTCTGTCTCCCCCTTCCTCTCTCTCTGTCTCCCCCTTCCTCTCTCTCTGTCTCCCCCTTCCCCTCTCTCTGTCTCCCCCCTTCCCCTCTCTCTGTCTCCCCTTCCCCTCTTTCTGTCTCCCCCTTCCCCTCTCTCTGTCTATCCCCTTCCCCTCTCTCTGTCTCCCCCTTCCCCTCTCTCTGTCTCCCCCTTCCCCTCTCTCTGTCTCCCCCCTTCCTCTCTCTCTGTCTATCCCCTTCCCCTCTCTCTGTCTCCCACTTCCTCTCTCTCTGTCTCCCCCTTCCCCTCTCTCTGTCTCCCCCTTCCTCTCTCTCTGTCTATCCCCTTCCTCTCTCTCTGTCTCCCCCTTCCTCTCTCTCTGTCTATCCCCGCCTTCTTCTATTTCTGGCTTTTCCTCCTCCTCTAAAAAAGCTGCAGATCACAAATCAACCATTTTATTCCAGATGCCACAGAGTCAGAACAGGCTGTTCAGAGAACAACAGAGAGGCAGAACAGGCTGTTCAGAGAAACAAAGTACAGAGTCAGTACAGGCTGTTCAGAGAACCACAGAGAGTCAGAACAGGCTGTTCAGAGAACCACAGGCAGGCACAACATAACAATGAAGCCTCAGCATAAACAATCTCTCCCTCTCTCTCGCTTTCTCTCCCTCTCTCTCTCTCTCTTACTCTCTCGCTCTCTCTCTTGTCTCTCTCTTTCTCTCACTCTCTCTCTCTTGTCTCTCTCTCTTTCTCTCGCTCTCTCTCTTACTCTCTCTCTCTCTCTCTCTCTCTTGTCTCTTTCTCTCACTCTCTCACTGTCTCTCTCTCTCTCTCGTCTCTCTCGTTGCTGAATCATCCCACTTCACACTACCACAACTAATCTCCTTCAGCAATGTTCCCTTTAATATTTTGGGGCACTGAGCGGAAACCTGAATGTTGTGATAATTTTGTGCAATTTCCAGGGTGCGTTTACAGGCTGTACCCTCACAGATTTAGACAGCAGCCAATAGTCCTACATGTGGTGTTCAATGCAGGCCTACTTTGCATGAGACTATTAAAAACGTTTTTACATGATTTTTTGACTTGGTTTGTAACACCATGGACTAAATAGGTGACTGTAAAGTGCATTGTTTTATTACAAAATGAAAGGAATTATTATTACCATACAGAGAAGTATACAATGTAGCCTGTCGTACTGAAAAGCACATTGACTCGCAGATGATTGAAAGACTGCTCGTGGGCCAAGGTCCCCCTGCAAATTAAATTATACTCTATTGTGCTCTGGCTCTGCCTACAACAACATCACAGAGTCAATCTTGCAAAGTTAGATTTGTTTTGTTTTGTTGCATTGAAAAGGGGTCTGATATAATGTTGTTTCGATCACATAAAAAAAACAGTGAATCTATATAGTGCAAACTAATGGGGCGAACTCAGTGAATTCAATCTCTGGAGTCTCTGTGCAGCCTGGCATTTCATCTGCACGGCAGTCCTGGAGGAGGTGCACGGTGCATGTCTTTATATTCTGTGCCACAGTGGTTGTATGATACCGAGATTCATCTACAAGCAAGTGATGCCCATGCTGGTGAACTTAAAGTGGTTGGAAAATCCAGCTCAACACTCAAGTCTTGATCACTACAGCAGCGACGATATAAAGACTTTGGCTCATTGTCTCAATTGGCTGAGCCAGTTCCCTCAGGACTGTGGTGTGGGCACAGGACCAGCTCTCTAACCAGTTCTCTCTTTCATTCATTACCAGAGAAATATGAGCGAGAGGGAGAACACAGGTCGTCATCTGTGGACGGTGCTGTGCTGCGTGCCAGGGTCACCCAAGTTGCCTCCTTTGTTAGAGCTGCTTTTATTCCCTCCTTGCGCGCGCGTGTGTGTGTGTGTGTGTGTGCGTGCGTGCGTGTGTGTGTGTGCCCGCAGGTGTGTTTCTGCTCTGTGGCCATCTATCCTCTGGCAGTCACTCCACTAATTTGCTGCTGCTCTGAAGTGTCAGTGCTGTTATCTTTCAATATCACAGAACATTTCATTAGAGAGATGTGAGGTCTCGGCAAGGATGGACCGTCCACATATGTCTTAGATTAGATTTAAACGTATCGCTGGACTTGTTCTGGTGTAGTTCTGTATTCGGGTCTGATACTGTCCCATGTGGCTCACTTGGTAGCATGGTGCTTGTAACGCCAGCGTTATGGGTCCGAGTCCCACAGGAGACCCATATGAAAATGTATACGCACACTACTTTAAGGAGCATCAATGTAAACATAAGTGATGTTGAGCTCGTTTGTACTTAGAAAGTATACATCATATTTTCTTATAGGATACGAGCTGAGTTCTTATCCTTTGTTGCTTTGTGTGTGCGGAAAATGAAAGCACTGGGAGACGAGGGTCATTCAGTGTAGCTAGAATCTTACGGTTGTATCCTAAATGGCACCCTACTCCCTATATAGTGCACTACTTTTGATCATTGCTGCAGGCCTTTATGTTAGACACGGTTGTTCCCTTTATCCCTCAATAGTAGAAAAAAAAACAATGTTTCATCTTAAATTTCCAAGTTCAATTTCCTCATCCATTGTTGTTGCTGTTTTCGCCGCAGCGGCACAGCGAAACATTTGTGTCTGTTTAATGAATACATACATACATACATAAATACACATAAAACAGGTGCACGGTGGGTTGGGAGTGCCTGGCGGCATTGGGGAAATAAGCTGCTTAAACAGAGAGCTTTCACTATAAGTCCTGGCATTGTAGGGTATAATGTGCGTTACAAGTCAATCCTCACCCTCCATTTTTGCCTCTTCGTAATTTTTTTTCTCTGCAATGTGAAGTTTCTAACTTTTCTACCTCGGTGGAAGAGACCCAATGCTTCCCAATGCATTTCACACATTATTGTACATTTTACAGTATGAAAGCAACTTGATGAAGGTTTCTGTAAAGCTTGATTCTGTTTTTAATGTTTTGTTGCTCAGTTATTTTTTCAACAGTTTAAGGTACATGTCACATTGGACAAGCACTTGTTTCACAGAATATTTATTTTCTGTTAGAGAGGTAACAGACGAGGCTTGAATGCACACATTCTTGCGTTCCCATCCTTCAGACTTAAAACTCTTAGCAACATCTTTCCTTAGAGTATACGTTGAATTAAATCACAGCCAATTAAACGAGCCACAGAACTGAACTCTGCTTGGTGTAACAACAAAATAGTATACCAGTCAATTAAACGGCAATTACTCATGTCAAATAGATTTGGGTTCAATTGACTGCACACTATGCTGTTTGCCAATGATAATGATCTGGGAATGGTTTTCCCTTTTCTCAGTCATAGTTACCAAGAATAAAAGGTTTAGAGAAGATAATACATCACTGCAATAGGTTGCCATGTAACTCGGTCCCTGTAGTGCTTTGTGTTGACCAAAAGGGGGCAGAAGTAATCCACTGAAAAGGGTATCGAAGAGTACAAGTGTTGGGGTTCTCGTTTAAACAAATGTACTTCAAGTGGAAGTCTGGAGAGCTGTAGAGGGGAAGGAGGAACATGTACAGAGAGGTTCCAAGGGTTGGTTAACTTCGTACCATTATCTCTTTCATCAGGGTCCAAGGGTTGGTTAACTTCATGCCATTATCTCTTTCATCGGGGTCCAAGGGTTGGTTAACTTCATGCCATTATCTCTTTCATCAGGGTCCAAGGGTTGGTTAACTTCATACCATTATCTCTTTCATCGGGGTCCAAGGGTTGGTTAACTTCATACCATTATCTCTTTCATCAGGGTCCAAGGGTTGGTTAACTTCATACCATTATCTCTTTCATCGGGGTCCAAGGGTTGGTTAACTTCATACCATTATCTATTATATGGCCCAGCGTCATCCGGGTTTGGCCTGGGTAGGCCATCATTGTAAATAATATTTTGTTCTTAACCGACTTGCCTAGTTAAATAAAGGTCAAATAAATAAATAAAATAAAACATCTGTTTCATCAGGTTCCACGGGTTTGTAAATAATATTTTGTTAACTTAATAAAGCCATTAAAACATCTGTTTCATCAGGTTCCACGGGTTGGTCAACAAAATGCAATTATCTCATTCATCATGGTCAATAACAATTAGCTATTGGATTTTGAATTGTAGGACCCCTTCAGTTATAAAAAGTTGTGAAGTTTCTGACCTATATCGGAGAAATATAAAAATATCAGGAAATTATAATATATATTTTTTTACCCATATTTAACCCATTTATTTACGCTCTCAACTACTTCCATACACACTGAGTGGATAAAACATTTTATATTCTGGATGGTTTGAGCCGTGAATGCTGATTGGCTGACAGCCGTGGTATATCAGACCATAGACCATAGGTATGACAAATATATATTTTTACTGCTCTAATTCCGTTGGTAACCAGTTTATAACAGCAATAAGGCACCTCAGGGGTTTGTGGTACATGTCCAATATACCATCGCTAAGGGCTGTGTCCAGGCACTCCTCGTTGTGTCGTGCTTAAAAGAACAGCCCTTAGCGATGGTATATTGTGCCTTGCACAATTATTCATCCTCCTTGGCGTTTTTCCTATTTTGTAGCATTACAACCTGTAATTTAAATAGATTTTTATTTGGATTTCATGTAATGGACATACACAAAATAGTCCAAATTGGTGAAGTGAAAAAAAAAAAAAACTCTGGAAAAGTGTTGTGTGCGTATGTATTCACCCTCTTTGTTATGAAGCCCCCAAATAAGATCTGGTGCAACCAATTACCTTCAGAAGTCACATAATTAGTTAAATAAAGTCCACCTGTGTGCAATCTAAGTGTCACAACGATCTGTCACATGATCTCAGTATATGTACACCTGTTCTGAAAGGCCCCAGAGTCTGCAACATCACTAAGCAAGGGGCACCATGAAGACCAAGGAGCTCTTCATCAGGGACACAGTCAGGGACTAAGTTGTGGAGAAGTACAGATCAGTGTTGGGTTAGAAAAAATATATAAGAAACTTTGAACATCCCACGGAGCAACATTTAACCCATTATTAAAAAATGGAAAGAATATGGCACCACAACAAACCTGCCAAGAGAGGGCTGCCCACCAAAACTCACGGACCAGACAAGGAGAGCATTAATCAGGGAGGCAACAAAGAGACCAAAGATAACCCTGAATTAGCTGCAAAGCTCCACTGTGGAGATTGGAGTCTGTCCATAGGATCAATTTAAGCCGTACACTCCACAGAGCTGGGCTTTACAGAAGAGTGGCTAGAAAAAAGACATAGCTTTTTTGGGGGGGGGTCAGATGAGACAAAAATTGAGCTTTTTGGCCATCAAGAAAACACTATGTCTGGCACAAACCCAACACCTCCCATCACCTGAAGACACCATCCCCTGTAGGCGATGTGGGGATGTTTTTCATCGACAGGGATTGGGAAATTAGTCAGAATTGCAGAAATGATGGATGGCACTAAATACAGGGAAATCCTTGAGGGAAACCTGTTTGTCTTCCAGAGATTTGAGACCGGAACAGAGGTTCACCTTCCGGCAGGAAAATGACCACAAGTACAGTCGTGGCAAAAAGTTTTGAGAATGACACAAATATTAATTTTCACAAAGTTTTCTGCTTCAGTGTCTTTAGATATGTTTGTCAGATGTTACTATGGATACTGAAGTATAATTACAAGCATTTCATAAGTGTCAAATGCTTTTATTGACAATTGCATGAAGTTGATGCTAAGAGTCAATATTTGCAATGTTGAGCCTTCTTTTTCAAGACCTCTGCAAACCGCCCTGGAAGGCTGTCAATTCACTTCTGGGCCACATTCTTATTCTTGCAGAATCAATGCTTGGAGTTTGTCCGAATTTGTGGGTTTTTGTTTGTCCACCCGCTTCTTGAGGATTGACTACAAGTTCTCAATGGGATTAAGGTCTGGGGAGTTTCCTGGCCATGGACCCAAAATATTGATGTTTTGTTCCCCGAACCACTTAGTTATCACTTTTGCCTTATGGCAAGGTGCTCCATCATGCTGGAAAAGGCATTGTTCTTCACCAAACTGTTCCTGGATGGTTGGGACAAGTTGCTCTCGGAGGCTGTGGCTGTGTACTTAGGAAGAATTGTGAGTGAGCCCTGTTATGTACTTGAGTGAAGACCCAAAAGCGGTTTTAACAGAAAACAGAGTTCTTTAATGAAAAAACAGGAATGGCATAAATCCTCTTCCAACGTAGTCAATGGAACAAAAAGAACGTTAGTATAATGCAGGATGCACCTGCCAGGCAGACTCCGACAGGATAGGACAAGGTGGAAGCAAACGCGACGACAGCTTGCTTCTGGCATCAAAAACACAAACAAGAATCAGACACTGAAAGTAGCAGGAACAGAGAGAGAAATAGAGACCTAATCAGAGGGGGAAGAGAGAACAGGTGTGAAAGAGTGAATGAGCTAGTTAGGGGAGATGTAGAACAGCTGAAGAATGAGAGACAGAGAAGGTAACCTAAAAAGACCAGCAGAGAGAGACAGAGTGAAGAGAAAGGACAGGAACAGACATAACAAGACATGACAGTACCCCCCCCACTCACCGAGCGCTCCTGGCGCACTCGAGGAGGAAACCTGGCGGCAACGGAGGAAATCATCGATCAGCGAACGGTCCAGCACGTCCCGAGAGGGAACCCAACTCCTCTCCTCAGGACCGTACCCTCCCAATCCACTAGGTACTGATGACCACGGCCCCGAGGGCGCATGTCCAAAATCTTACGAACCCTGTAGATGGGTGCGCCTCGACAAGGATGGGGGGAGGGACGAGCGGGGGCGAAGAACGGGCTTAACACAGGAGACATGGAAGACCGGGTGAACGCGACGAAGATAGCGCTGGAGAAGAAGTCGCACTGCGACAGGATTAATGACCTGAGAAATACGGAACGGACCAATGAAAACTTGCAGAAGCTGTCTTAAGGGGAAGGTTCTGAGTGGAGAGCCATACTCTCTGACCGCAACAATATCTAGGACTCTTGGTCCTACGCTTATTAGCGGCCCTCACAGTCTGCGCCCTATTACGGCAAAGTGCCGACCTGACCCCTTTCCAGGTGCGCTCGCAACGCTGGACAAAAGCCTGAGCGGAGGGGACGCAGGACTCGGCGAGCTGAGATGAGAACAGCGGAGGCTGGTACCCGAGGCTACACTGAAAAGGGGATAGACCGGTAGCAGACGAGGGAAGCGAACTTATTGGGCGTACTCTGCCCAGGGGAGCTGTTCTGACCAAGACGCAGGGTTACGAAAAGAAAGACTGCGTAAAATGCGACCAACAGTCTGATTGGCTCGTTCGGCTTGACCGTTAGACTGGGGATGAAAGCCGGACGAGAGACTGACGGAAGCCCCAATCAAACGGCAAAACTCCCTCCAAAATTGAGACGTGAACTGCGGGCCTCTGTCGGAAACGACGTCAGACGGAAGGCCATGAATTCGGAAAACATTCTCGATAATGATCTGAGCCGTCTCCTTAGCAGAAGGGAGCTTATCGAGAGGAATGAAATGAGCCGCCTTAGAGAATCTATCGACAACCGTAAGAATAACTGTCTTCCCCGCTGATGAAGGCAGTCCGGTGATAAAATCTAAAGCGATGTGAGACCACGGTCGAGAGGGAATGGGAAGCGGTCTGAGACGGCCGGCAGGAGGAGAGTTCCCAGATTTAGTCTGCGCGCAGACCGAACAAGCGGCGACAAATCGACGCGCGTCACGTTCCCGAGTGGGCCACCAGAAACGCTGGCGAATGGAAGCGAGCGTACAACGCCGGGGTGGCCGGCTAACTTGGCAGAGTGGGCCCACTGAAGAATGGCCGGACGAGTAGGAACGGGAACGAACAGAAGGTTCCTAGGACAAGCTCGCGGCGACGGAGTGTGAGCGAGTGCTTGCTTTACCTGCCTCTCAATTCCCCAGACAGTCAACCCGACAACACGCCCGTCAGGGAGAATCCCCTGGGGTCGGTGGAGACCTCAGAAGAACTGAAGAGACGAGATAAAGCATCAGGCTTGGTGTTTTTGAGCCCGGACGATAAGAAATAACAAACTCGAAACGAGCGAAAAACAGAGCCCAACGAGCCTGACGCGCATTAAGTCGTTTGGCTGAACGGATGTACTCAAGGTTCCTATGGTCAGTCCAAACGACAAAAGGAACGGTTCCAACCACTGTCGCCATTCGCCTAGGGCTAAGCGGATGGCGAGCAGTTCGCGATTACCAACATCATAGTTACGTTCTGACGGCGATAAGCGATGAGAGAAAACGCGCAAGGATGGACCTTGCCGTCAGAGAGAGAGCGCTGAGAAAGAATGGCTCCCACGCCCACCTCTGACACGTCAACCTCAACAACAAACTGTCTAGAGATGTCAGGTGTAACAAGAATAGGAGCGGATGTAAAACGATTCTTAAGAAGATCAAAAGCTCCCCAGGGCGGAAACGGACCACTTAAAGCACGTCTTAACAGAAGTAAGGGCTGTGAGGGGCTGCCACCTGACCGAAATTACGGATGAAACGACGATAGAAATTAGCGAAGCCCAGAAAGCGCTGCAGCTCGACGCGTGACTTAGGAACGGGCCAATCAATGACAGCCTGGACCTTAGCGGGATCCATCTTAATGCCCTCAGCGGAAATAACGGAACCGAGAAAAGGGACAGAGGCGGCATGAAAAATGCACTTCTCAGCCTTCACATAAAGACAGTTCTCCAAAAGGCGCTGGAGGACGGTCACAAACATGAATCGAGAGAGACGGTGAAAAAATCAGGATATCGTCCATGTAAACGAAAACAAAAATGTTCAGCATGTCTTCAGGACGCCGTTAACTAGTGCCTGAAAGACAGCTGGAGCGTTAACGAGGCCGAAAGGAAGAACCCGGTATTCAAAGTGCCCAACGGAGTGTTAAACGCCGTCTTCCACTCGTCCCCTCCCTGATGCGCACGAGATGGTAGGCGTTACGAAGGTCCAATTTGGTGAAAAACCTGGCTCCCTGCAGGATCTCGAAGGCTGAAGACATAAGAGGAAGCGGATAACGATTCTAACTGTTATGTCATTCAGCCTCGATAATCCACGCATGGGCGCAGGGACCCGTCCTTCTTCTGAACAAAAAACCCCGCTCCGGCGGGAGAGGAGGAGGAGACTATGGTACCGGCGTCGAGCGAAACCGACAAATAATCCTCGAGAGCCTTACGTTCGGGAGCCGACAGAGAGTATAATCTACCCCGGGGGGAGTAGTTCCCGGAAGGAGATCAATACTACAGTCATACGACCGGTGTGGAGGGAGAGAAGTGGCCTTGAACGACTGAACACCGTGCGCAGATCGTGATACTCCTCCGGCACCCCTGTCAAATCGCCAGGCTCCTCCTGTGAAGAAGAGACAGAGGAAACAGGAGGGATAGCAGACATTAAACAGGTCACATGACAAGAAACATTCCAGGATAGGATAGTATTACTAGACCAATTAATAGAAGGGTTATGGCGCACTAGCCAGGGATGACCCAAAACAACAGGTGTAAAAGGTGAACGAAAATTAAAAAGAAATGGTTTCGCTA
Organism: Oncorhynchus masou masou; assembly: GCF_036934945.1. Lineage (NCBI taxonomy): Eukaryota > Metazoa > Chordata > Actinopteri > Salmoniformes > Salmonidae > Oncorhynchus > Oncorhynchus masou. The sequence continues at coordinate 11,358,452 of NC_088224.1, forward strand.
TGATTACCAGAGACAGTGAGGGTTAAAGGCAGCGTCTCACGCTGAATCTTGGGGAGAGAACTACCATCTAAAGCGAACAAGGCCGTGGGCTCCCTAACTGTCTGAGAGGAATGTCATGTTCCCGAGCCCAGGTCTCGTCCATAAAACAGCCCTCCGCCCCAGAGTCTATCAAGGCACTGCAGGAAGCAGATGAACCGGGCCAGCGGAGATGGACCGGAAAAGTAGTGTGATCCAGAAGGAGAGGCCTGAGTAGTTGCGCTCACCAGTAGCCCTCCTCTTACTGATGAGCTCTGGCTTTTACTGGACATGAGGTGACAAAATGACCAGCGGAGCCGCAGTAGAGACAGAGGCGATTGGTGATTCTCCGTTCCTTCTCCTTGGCCGAGATGCGGATACCCCCAGCTGCATAGGCTTCCGAGCCGGCGGAGGAGGGTGGCAGTGATGCGGCAGGTGGCAGTGATGTGGAGAGGGGAGCACGGAGAACGCACTCCTTTCCACGAGCTTCAAACCGTCGCTTATGCGAATAGCGAGAGCTTTAAGGAGTCCAGACTGGAAGGAACCTCCCGGGAGAGGATCTCGTCCTTAACCTCGACGAGGAGACCCTCCAGAAAACGAGCGAGCAAAGCCGGCTCGTTCCAGTCACTTGAGGCAGCGAGAGTGCGAAACTCAATAGAATAATCCGTTATGGATCGATTCCCCTGACATAGGGAAGACAGGGCCCTGGAAGCCTCCTCCCCAAAAACAGAACGGTCAAAAACCCGTATCATCTCCTCCTTAAAGTCTTGATACTGGTTAATACACTCAGCCCTCGCCTCCCAGACTGCCGTGCCCCACTCACGCGCCCGTCCGGTAAGGAGAGAAATGACGTAGGCGATGGGGCTGCGCTCCTGGAGTAAGTGTTGGGCTGGAGAGAGAACACCACATCACACTGAGTGAGGAATGAGCGGCACTCAGTGGGCTCCCCAGAGTAACACGGCGGGTTGTTGATCCTGGGCTCCGGAGACTTGGAAGTGGGCGGTGGATCGAGGTGGAGTTGGTGAACCTGTCTTGTGAGGTCGGAGACTTGACGGCCAGGGTCTCAACGGCATGTCGAGCAGCAGACAATTCCTCCTCGTGTCTGCCTAGCATCGCTCCCTGGATCTCGACGGCGGAGTGAAAAGGGTCCGGAGCCGCTGGGTCCATTCTTGGTCTGATTCTTCTGTTATGTACTTGAGTGAAGACCCAAAAGCGGTTTTAACAGAAAACAGAGTTCTTTAATGAAAAAACAGGAATGGCATAAATCCTCTTCCAACGTAGTCAATGGAACAAAAAGAACGTTAGTATAATGCAGGATGCACCTGCCAGGCAGACTCCGACAGGATAGGACAAGGTGGAAGCAAACGCGACGACAGCTTGCTTCTGGCATCAAAAACACAAACAAGAATCAGACACTGAAAGTAGCAGGAACAGAGAGAGAAATAGAGACCTAATCAGAGGGGGAAGAGAGAACAGGTGTGAAAGAGTGAATGAGCTAGTTAGGGGAGATGTAGAACAGCTGAAGAATGAGAGACAGAGAAGGTAACCTAAAAAGACCAGCAGAGAGAGACAGAGTGAAGAGAAAGGACAGGAACAGACATAACAAGACATGACAGAGCCCACTCCCTTGGCTGAGAAGCAACCCCACACAGGAATGGTCTCAGGATGCTTTACTGTTGGCATGACACAGGACTGATGATAGCGCTTACCTTGTCTTCTCCGGAATACCCCAAGCAATCGGATACCCCAAACAATCGGAAAGTGGATTCATCAGAGAAAATGACTTTATCCCAGTCCTCAGCAGTCCAATCCCTGTACCTTTTGCAGAATATCAGTCTGTCCCTGATGTTTTTCCTGGAGAGAAGTGGCTTCTTTGCTGCCTTTCTTGACATCAGGCCATCCTCCAAAAGTCTTCACCTCACTGTGCGTGCAGATGCACTCACAACTGCCTGCTGCCATTCCTGACTAAGCTCTGTACTAGTGGAACCACGATCCCGCAGCGGAATCAACTTTAGGAGATGGTCCTGGCGCTTTCTGGACTTTCTTGGGTGCCCTGAAGCCTTCTTCACAACAATTGAACCTCTCTCCTTGAAGTTCTTGATGATCCGATAAATGGTTGATTTAGGTGCAATCTTACTGGCAGCAATATCCTTGCCTGTGAAGCGCTTTTTGTGCAAAGCAATGATGACGGCACGTATTTTCTTGCAGGTAACCTTGGTTGACAGAGGAAGAACAATGATTCCAAGCACCACCCTCCTTTTGAAGCTTCCAGTCTGTTATTCGAACTCAATCAGCATGACAGAGTGATCTCCAGCCTTGTCCTCACTCACACCTGTGTTAACGAGAGAATCACAGACATGATGTCAGCTGGTGGCAGGGCTGGTGGCAGGGCTGAAATGCAGTGGAAATGTTTTTTGGGGATTCAGTTAATTCGCATGGCAAAGAGGGACTTCGCAATTAATTGCAATTCATCTGATCACTCTTCATAACATTCTGGAGGATATGCAAATTGCCATCATACAAACTGAGGCAGCAGACTGTGAAAATTAATATTTGTGTCATTCTCAGACGTTTTGGCCACGACTGTATACTGCTAATGCAACACTTGCGTGGTTTAAGAGGAAACATTTAAATCTCTTGGAATGGCCTAGTCAAAGCCCAGACCTCAATCCAATTGAGAATCTGTGGTTTGACTTAAAATATTGATGTACACCAGTGGAACCCATGCAACTTGAAGAAGCTGGAACATTTTCGCCTTGAAGAATGGGCAAAAATCCCAGGGGCTAGATGTGCCATGCTCATAGAGACATACCCCAAGAGAGTTGCAACTGTAATTGCTGCAAAAGGTGGATCTACAAAGTATTGACTTTGGAGGGTGAATAGTTACGCACGCTCAAGTTTTCTGTTTTTTGTCTTATTTCTTGTTCCTTTCACAATAAAAAATACTTTGCATCTTCAAAGTGGTAGGCATGTTGTGTAAATCAAATGACACAAATCCTCAAAAAAAATCACAATTTAATTCCAGGTTGTAAGGCAACAAAATAGCAAAAATGCCAAGGGTCTAGGGTGAATGCTTTCACAAGCCACTGTACCCCTTTGTGTCTTGTTGCTTAAAATAACACCTGCCAGGTGAATTAAATCAACTCAAATCAAATGTTATTTGTCACATTCGCCGAATACAAAAAGTATTGTTGTGCCCTCTTTACAACTGTCTTGGTGTGTTTGGACCATGATAGTTTGTTGGTGATGCGGACACCAAGGAACTTGAAGCTCTCAACCTTTTCCAATGCAGCCCCGTCGATGTTAATGGGAGCCTGTTCGGCCCTCCTTTTCCTGTGGTCCATGATCAGCTCCTTTGTCTTGCTCACATTGAGGGAGAGGTTGTTATCCTGGCACCACACTGTCTCTGACCTCCTCCCTATAGGCTGTCTCATCGTTGTCGGTGATAAGGCTTACTACTGTTGTGTTGTCAGCAAACTTAATGATGGTGTTTGAGTCGTGCTTGGCCACGCAGTCTTGGGTGAACAGGGAGTACAGGAAGGAACTAAGCATGCACCCCAGAGGGGCTCCAGTGTTGAGGATCAGCGTGGCAGATGTGATGCTACCTACCCTCACCACCTGGGGGTGGCCCTACAGGAAGTCCAGGATCCTAGTTGCAGAGGGAGGTGTTTAGTTCCAAGGTCCTTAGCTTAGTGATGAGCTTTGTGGGCACTATGGTGTTGACCGTTGAGCTAAACAGCATTCTCACATAGGTGTTCCTTTTGTCCAGATGGGAAATGGCAGTGTGGAGTGCAATTGAGATGGCGTCATCTGTGGATCTGTTGGGGCGGTATGCAAATTGGAGAAGGTTTAGGGTTTCTGGGATAATGGTGTTGATGTGTGCAATGACCGGCCTTTCAAAGCACTTCGTGGCTACCGATGTGAGTGCTACGGTCCGGTAGACATTTCGAAAGGTAAAATCAAATCAAAATCAAATCAAATCAAATTGTATTTGTCACATGCGCCGAATACTTACAAGCCCTTTACCAACAATGCAGTTTTAAGAAAAAAAGTGATAATGTATGTACAAAGAAAATAAAAATTATGGAGCAACAATAAATAACAGTAGCAAGGCTATATACAGGGGGTACCGGTACAATGTGAGGGGGCACTGGTTAGTAATTGAGGTAATTTGTACATGTAGGTAGAGGTGAAAAAAAAGTGACTATACATGGATAATAAACAGAGAGTAGCAGCAGCGTAAAAATGGGGTTGGGGGTTACAATGCAAATAGTCCGGGTAGCCATTTAATTAGCTGTTCAGGAGTCTTATGGCTTGAGGGTAGAAGCTGTTAAGAAGCCTTTTGGACCTGGACTTGGCGTTCTGGTACCGCTTGCCGTGCGGTAGCAGAGAGAACAGTCTATGACCACCTTCCCTTTCACAGTGACTATGGAGGTCTGCTTGAAACATGTACAGTTGAAGTTGGAAGTTTACGTACACTTAGATTGGAGTCATTAAAACTCATTTTTCAACCACTCCACAAATTTCTTGTTAACCAACTATAGTTCTGGCAAGTCGGTTAGGACATCTACGTTGTGCATGACACAAGTAATTATTCCAACAATTGTTTACAGACAGATTATTTCACTTATCACAATTCCAGTGGGTCAGAAGATTGCATACACTAAGTTGATGGTGCCTTTAAACAGCTTGGAAAATTCCAGAAAATGATGTCATGGCTTTAGAAACTTCTGATAAGCTAATTGACATCATTTGAGTCAATTGGAGGTGTACCTGTGGATGTATTTTAAGACTTACCTTCAAACTCAGGGCCTCTTTGCTTGACATCATGGGAAAATCTAAAGAAATCAGCAAAGACCTCAGAAAATAAACTGTTGACCTCCACAAGTCTGTTTCATCCTTGGGAGCAATTTCCAAACGCCTGAAGGAACCACGTTCATCTGTACAAACAATAGTACGCAAGTATAAACACCATGGGACCACACAGCCATCATACTGCTCAGGAAGGAGACGTGTTCTGTCTCCTAGAGATGAGCGTACTTTGGTGCAAAAAGTGCAAATCAATCCCAGAACAACAGCAAAGGACATTGCGAATATGCTGGAGGAAACAGTTACAAAAGTATCTATATCCACAGTAAAACGAGTCCTATACCGACATAACCTGAAAGGTTGCTCAGCAAGGAAGAAGCCACTGCTCCAAAACCGCCATATAAAAGCCAGACTATGGTTTGCAACTGCACATGGGGACAAAGATTGTACTTTTTGGCGATTTGTCCTCTGGTCTGATGAAACAAAAATAGAATTGTTTGTCCATAATGACCATCGATATGTTTGGAGGAAAAAGGGGGAGGCTTGCAAGCCTTAGAACACCATCCCAACCATGAAGCACGGGGGTGACAGCATCATGGTTGGGGGTGCTTTGCTGCAGGAGGGACTGGTGCACTTCACAAAATAGATGGCATCATGATGAAAGAAAATTATGTGGATATATTTTAGCAGCATCTCAAGACATCAGTCAGTAACTTAAACCTTGGTCGCAAATGGGTCTTCCAAATGGACAATGACCCCAAGCATACTTCCAATGTTGTGGCAAAATGGCTTAAGGACAACAAAGTCATCGTATTATAGAGTGGCCATCACAAAGCTCTGACCTCAATCCTATAGAAAATTTGTGGGCAGAACTGAAAAAGCGTGTGCGAGCAAGGAGGCCTACAAACCTGACTCAGTTACATCAGCTCTGTCAGGAGTGGGCCAACTTAATTTGGGAAGCTTGTGGAAGGCTACCCGAAACGTGCGACCCAAGTTTAACTATTTAAAGGCAATGCTAACAAATACTAATTGAGTGTTTGTAAACTTCTGACTCACTGAGAATGTGATGAAAGAAATAAAAGCTGAAATAAATCATTCTACTTTTATTCTGACATTTCACAGTCTTAAAATAAAGTGGTGATCCTACCTGACCTAAAACAATGAATTTGTACTAGGATTAAATGTCAGGAATGTGAAAAACTGAGTTTAAATGCATTTGGCTAAGGTGTATGTAAACTTCTGACTTCAACTCTAGGTATTACAGACTCAGTCAGGTTGACTCAGAGGTTGAAAATGTAAGTGAAGATAAGACATTTAATCCAGGTGAAAGCTATGATCCCTTACTGATGTCACTGGCTAAGTCCACTTAAATCAGTGTAGATGAAGGGGAGGAGACAGGTTAAAGAAGGATTTTTAAGCCTTGAGACATGGATTGTGTAGGTGTGCCATTCAGAGGGTGAATGGGCAAGACAACAGGATTAACTGCCTTTGAACAGGGTATGGTAATAGGTGCAAGGCACCAGTTTATGTCAAGAGCTGCAACATTGCTGGATTTTTCACACTCAACAGTTTCCCGTGTGTATGAAGAATGGCCCACCACCCAAAAGACATCCAGCCAACTTCCCACAACCGTGGGAAGCATTGGAGTCAACATCCCTGTAGAACGTCCGTCGTCCGTCGAGTTGCGGCAGTTGTTTTTTTACTGGTACCAGACTACCTTCAGACGAGTCTCGTGAGGGTTCATAATTGTTTGTAGGCCACATTGTTTGGACGCTACAGATGTTTTCGTGAGAAGACCGATTTTTCGGGATGTCTCCTGGTCTTACAAACAGAAGGGCGACATTGGATGGATGCGGTGGATTGAGAGGCAGCCCAAAAAAACAGCATGCTAATTAGGTTTACGAAGGGGGGCGCGGACATTTGACTCTCGGGGGTTTTAACTTAATGCCGTTATCTCATTCATCAGGTTACAAGGGTTGGTTAATTTAATGCCATTAAGTAATGCACTGGTTCAGGCAAAAAAATATATCATTAAAGCCGAGCGGATTCTCTGGAGTTCTCCAATTGACTTTTACCCTCAATTATTTTTCATTTGAGGCTGATGTAGTAGCTGATGTTTGGTCTGCTGCTTGGTCGCTCCTTGAGTATGTGCTACTCATGCATCTCCATATCTTTTTTTTACTACTACGGATCTGCCTAAATATACATTACTCCTTGAGAGAGGGGGAGCGACAGAGAGATAGAGAGAGATTCAAGCAGATTAACATACTGATTATCCATTTAAACTAAATATCCGTGCCAAGCCGGCGGAGGTCAGGGGCAGTCCCTCTCAACCCTATTAGGCAGCCAGCTGTTGGTGTTTATCCTCATCCCCTGAGACTGGAAGTTTACCACCATGGCACTACTGAGGGGACAGAGTGACAGAGTGCCAGGTGCAGGCGCAGAGGGGGAGAGTGCTGGTCTCCTCAGTGTCATTAGAGTGCAAAAAAAAACATTTGGTATTCACAGCTCGATTGGCAATATCGGGCTAGACTCTGACCACTGATTAAGCGGTGCCATTTTTGGTGGTGATTGTTGTTGTTGTAATTGGTCGACGGAGCGCCATGCCAACTGAGAGGCCAATCGATCAGGGTATTAAAATAAGCATCTGCTCTCTTTTGAAAGTGGCAGTTTGTTAATTACTTCTCTGATCAGCAGAAGCTGGTGGGTGAGGGAGTTGAGGAGAGCAGAGCTGTGCCCTTGGCACAAACTTAGAGGACCAGGCCCTGAGATCTATTGCCCCGGAGAGGACCTGATGTATGGGAGGTGGTTCAGAACCACGCACGCATGACAAGTAACCTTGTCTGAGGCCTGAAGACTTTCATTAGCCCTTCGAGCTAATGCCTAGGCGTCAGCTCGGTGGGCTAACGCAATCTTCTGGTACTCAGGAGACCTGGGTTGGAACTCTGGGAGGTCACACTACCTGTAAGAAAGGTAGCCTAACGTATCACATTTTAGGATGGATGACGTGGGAGCCCCTGTTCTATTATTCACATTTCCCTGGTGTTATTTCAGCTTAGTCTTGAGACTACCACCAGAAAGCCAAAGTCTAGCAACCCGAAGGTAACATGTTCAAATCTCATCACAGGCAACTTCAGCATTTTAGCTGAAGTTAAAAATGAATTAAAACGTTAGCCACAACAACTTGGAATTTTAAACACATAATACGTTTCGCAAATTCGTAACATATTGTACATTTGTAATTCGTAACATGTCGTTAATTGGTAATTCGTAACATTACATTTACATTTACATTTAAGTCATTTAGCAGACGCTCTTATCCAGAGTAACATATCGTAAATTTGTAATTCGTAACATATTGTAAATTTGTAATTCGTAACATATCATAAAATTTGTAATTCATAACATATCATAAAATATGTAGTTCGTAAAATATAATAACATTTGTAATCCGTAACATATCATAAAATGGATAATGGACATCCACAAATTAATACAAAACATACGAAACGTAACATATCATAGGAGTGTCTCAGATATATGTACAGAATAATACTAAATCCTCTGAGACCAGGTTGGGTAAAACAACACATTTCACTCCATCTATCCAGTGTATATGACAATAAAACATGATTATTATTATATATATTTCTTTGTGTGTGCGCCATGCAGTTGTCCTGAGGTTCGGGGTAAAAAGCTGGAGAGGTGAAGGACAATTCGCCCGAGACACAATAGTTGTGGTGGAAGACTATTGGCTATAAAGCCCTGCACACACCTGAAACCTGTGTAAAATGGAGCAGTTTGAGTTTAGTTTATTTCCACGTCTCCCTGCTATCACCGGCCAGGCAGCCTCTCTTCTCCTCAGAATCCTCTCTGAGCAACACAGCCATCAATCTATGTGTTGAATGGGCATCACCACATTCTGTTCTGTCTTTTGGGCTTCAGTTTTTGGTGTGTGTCATTGTCTGTGTGTGCATGCATGCGTGTGTATGAGCGTACCTGCATGTCCGCGAACAGCTGTATGTGGTGTATGCATGTCTGTATATACAGCTGTTCGCGGCATGCAGGTGTCTGTATATACAGCTGTTCTGATCAGCAGAAGCTGGTGGGTGAGGGAGTTGAGGAGATATATATATATATATTGTCATTGGCTAAACGACCCGGAACACGCTGCCTAGAGTCATAGGTTATTGAGAGGTTGGTATAACTAGTGCTTATCAGTCTAAGTTGGGAATGTCTTCCAGCAGCAGCAGGTATTGATCCACTGCTCTCCTACAGTGTTAGCCCTGCTGTCTCTCAGTATTCACCTTGTTTTCCTGGGTGTATGAAGCTGGTTGAGTCACAGACAGCCTGGTTGACACACAGACAGCCTGGTTGACACACAGACAGCCTGGTTGACACACAGACAGCCTGGTTGATACACAGACAGCCTGGTTGACACAAAGACAGCCTGGTTGACACACAGACACAGGGGAGCAGCACTCAGTGCTCTCTGGAACCCTGAAGACCTTGTATAAGACTCTGGGGAGCAGCACTCAGTGCTCTCTGGAACCCTGAAGACCTTGTATAAGACTCTGCATGTGTGTGTGTGTGTGTGTGTGTGTGTGTGTGTGTGTGTGTGTGTGAGCGAGAGAGAAGTGACCTGCTTTTCCTTTCACCTTGCAACAGCACAGTGGTTTGAACCTTGGTCCTGTCCCTCCCTGAGGGAAGGAAGGCTCACCCCCTGACAGACCAGGACAATAGCACCAGGGCTGAGGGAAGGAAGGCTCACCCCCTGACAGACCAGGATTATAGCACCAGGGCTGAGGGAAGGAAGGCTCACCCCCTGACAGACCAGGACAATAGCACCAGGGCTGAGGGAAGGAAGGCTCACCCCCTGACAGACCAGGACAATAGCACCATGTTGAATGACCTAGCCTAAACCCAGGACTACAATTACCAGTTATACATGCAATGGCTAGCATAAACCTATTTAATTACTCAGTTATACAAGTTGAATGACCTAGGGCTGAGGGAATTAATTACTCAGTTATACATGTTGAAGACCAGGACTAAACCCATTTAATTACTCAGTTATACATGTTGAATGACCTAGCCTAAACCAGGATTTAATTACCAGGGCTACATGTTGAATGACCTAGCCTAAACCTATTTAATTACCCAGTTATACATGTTGAATGACCTAGCCTAAACCAGGATTTAATTACCAGGGCTGATGGAATGACCTAGCCTAAACCTATTTAATTACCCAGTTATACATGGAATAACCTAGACAAACCAGGATTTAATTACCCAGTTATACATGTTGAATGACCTAGCCTAAACCCCTTACCCAGTTATACATTGGGAATGACCTAGCCTAAACCAGGATTTAATTACTCAGTTATGCATGTTGAATGACCTAGCCTAAACCCAGGACTAATTACCAGTTATGCATGTTGAATGACCTAGCCTAAACCTATTTAATTACTCAGTTATACATGGGCTGAATGACCTCAGCCTAAACCCATTTAATTACTCAGACCAGGACATGTTGAATGACCTAGCCTAAACCCATTTAATTACTCAGTTATACATGTTGAATGACCTAGCCTAAACCATTTAATTACACCAGTTATACATGTTGAATGACCTAGCCTAAAGCTATTTAATTACTCAGTTATACATGTTGAATGACCTAGCCTAAACCCATTTAATTACTCAGTTATAGCACCAGGGCTGAATGACCTAGCCTAAACCAGGATTTAATTACCAGTTATACATGTTGAATGACCTAGCCTAAACCCATTTAATTACTCAGTTATACATGTTGAATGACCTAGCCAAACCCATTTAATTACTCAGATACATGTTGAATGACCCAGGGCCTAAACCCATTTAATTACTCAGTTACACATGTTGAATGACCTAGCCAAACCTATTTAATTACCCAGTTATACATGTTGAATGACCTAGCCTAAACCTATTTAATTACTCAGTTATACATGTTGAATGAAGGCTACCCCCTAAACCAGGACTAATTACTCAGGGCTATACATGTTGAATGATCTAGGATTATAAACTGAATTACTCAGTTATACAAGTTGAATGACCTAGCCTAATTTAATTAATTACTCAGTTATACATGTTGAATGACCTAGCCTAAACCTAGGACAATTACACCAGGGCTACATGTTGAATGACAAACCAGGACCTAAACCAGGGCTAATTACTCAGTTATACATGTTGAATGACCTAGCCTAAACCATTTAATTACCCAGTTATACATGGGCTTGAATAACCTAGCAAACCCATTTAATTACCCAGTTATACATGCACCAGGGCTTGGAATGACCTAGCCTAAACCAGGACTAGCACCAGGGCTGAGGGAATTACCCAGTTATACATTGGGAATGACCTCAGCCTAAACCAGGATTTAATTAGGGCTGAGGGATGGAAGTTGAAGACCAGGACAATAGCACCAGGGCTGAAACCTATTTAATTACCAGGACATGCATGGGCTGAATGACCTAGCCTAAACCTATTTAATTACTGAGGGAAGGAAGGCATGACAGAATGACCTAGCCTAAACCCATTTAATTACTCAGTTATACATGTTGAATGACCTAGCCTAAACCCATTTAATTACTCAGTTATACATGTTGAATGACCTAGCCTAAACCTATTTAATTACCCAGTTATACATGTTGAATGACCTAGCCTAAAGCTATTTAATTACTCAGTTATACATGTTGAATGACCTAGCCTAAACCCATTTAATTACTCAGTTATACATGTTGAATGACCTAGCCTAAACCCATTTAATTACTCAGTTATACATGTTGAATGACCTAGCCTAAACCCATTTAATTACTCAGTTATACATGTTGAATGACCTAGCCTAAACCCATTTAATTACTCAGTTATACATGTTGAATGACCTAGCCTAAACCCATTTAATTACTCAGTTACACATGTTGAATGACCTAGCCTAAACCTATTTAATTACCCAGTTATACATGTTGAATGACCTAGCCTAAACCTATTTAATTACTCAGTTATACATGTTGAATGACCTAGCCTAAACCTATTTAATTACTCAGTTATACATGTTGAATGATCTAGCATAAACCTATTTAATTACTCAGTTATACAAGTTGAATGACCTAGCCTAAACCTATTTAATTACTCAGTTATACATGTTGAATGACCTAGCCTAAACCTATTTAATTACTCAGTTATACATGTTGAATGACCTAGCCTAAACCTATTTAATTACTCAGTTATACAAGTTGAATGACCTAGCCTAATTTAATTAATTACTCAGTTATACATGTTGAATGACCTAGCCTAAACCTATTTAATTACTCAGTTATACATGTTGAATGACCTAGCCTAAACCTATTTAATTACTCATTTATACATTGGGAATGACCTAGCCTAAACCTATTTAATTACTCAGTTATACATTGGGAATGACCTAGCCTAAACCCATTTAATTACTCAGCTATACATGTTGAGTGACCTAGCATAAACCTATTTAATTACTCAGTTATACAAGATGAATGACCTAGCCTAAACCCATTTAATTACTCAGTTATACATGTTGAATGATCTAGCATAAACCTATTTAATTACTCAGTTATACAAGTTGAATGACCTAGCCTAATTTAATTAATTACTCAGTTATACATGTTGAATGACCTAGCCTAAACCTATTTAATTACTCAGTTATACATGTTGAATGACCTAGCCTAAACCTATTTAATTACTCAGTTATACATGTTGAATGACCTAGCCTAAACCTATTTAATTACTCAGTTATACATGTTGAATGACCTAGCCTAAACCTATTTAATTACTCAGTTATACATGTTGAATGACCTAGCCTAAACCTATTTAATTACTCAGTTATACATGTTGAATGACCTAGCCTAAACCTATTTAATTACTCATTTATACATTGGGAATGACCTAGCCTAAACCTATTTAATTACTCAGTTATACATTGGGAATGACCTAGCCTAAACCTATTTAATTACTCAGTTATACATGTTGAATGACCTAGCCTAAACCTATTTAATTACTCATTTATACATTGGGAATGACCTAGCCTAAACCTATTTAATTACTGTTATACAAGTTGAATGACCTAGCCTAAACCCATTTAATTACTCAGTTATACATGTTGAATGATCTAGCATAAACCTATTTAATTACTCAGTTATACAAGTTGAATGACCTAGCCTAATTTAATTAATTACTCAGTTATACATGTTGAATGACCTAGCCTAAACCTATTTAATTACTCAGTTATACATGTTGAATGACCTAGCCTAAACCTATTTAATTACTCAGTTATACATGTTGAATGACCTAGCCTAAACCTATTTAATTACTCAGTTATACATGTTGAATGACCTGGCCTAAACCTATTTAATTACTCAGTTATACATGTTGAATGACCTAGCCTAAACCTATTTAATTAGTCATTTATACATTGGGAATGACCTAGCCTAAACCTATTTAATTACTCAGTTATACATTGGGAATGACCTAGCCTAAACCTATTTAATTACTCAGTTATACATGTTGAATGACCTAGCCTAAACCTATTTAATTACTCATTTATACATTGGGAATGACCTAGCCTAAACCTATTTAATTACTCAGTTATACATTGGGAATGACCTAGCCTAAACCTATTTAATTACTCAGTTATACATTGGGAATGACCTAGCCTAAACCTATTTAATTACTCATTTATACATGTTGAATGACCTAGCCTAAACCTATTTAATTACTCAGTTATACATGTTGAATGACCTAGCCTAAACCTATTTAATTACTCAGTTATACATGTTGAATGACCTAGACTAAACCTATTTAATTACTCAGTTATACATGTTGAATGACCTAGCCTAAACCCATTTAATTACTCAGTTATACATGTTGAATGACCTAGCCTAAACCTATTTAATTACTCAGTTATACATGTTGAATGACCTAGCCTAAACCTATTTAATTACTCAGCTATAAATGTTGAATGAACCAACCCTAAACCTATTTAATTACTCAGTTATACATGTTGAATGACCTAGCCTAAACCTATTTAATTACTCAGTTATACATGTTGAATGACCTAGCCTAAAACTATTTAATTACTCATTTATACATTGGGAATGACCTAGCCTAAACCTATTTAATTAGTCATTTATACATTGGGAATGACCTAGCCTAAACCTATTTAATTACTCAGTTATACATGTTGAATGACCTAGCCTAAACCTATTTAATTACCCAGTTATACATGTTGAATGACCTAGCCTAAACCTATTTAATTACCCAGTTATACATGTTGAATAACCTAGCCTAAACCTATTTAATTACCCAGTTATACATGTTGAATGACCTAGCCTAAACCTATTTAATTACTCATTTATACATTGGGAATGACCTAGCCTAAACTTTTTTAATTACTCATTTATACATTGGGAATGACCTAGCCTAAACCCATTTAATTACCCAGTTATACATGTTGAATGACCTAGCCTAAACCCATTTAATTACTCAGTTATACATGTTGAATGACCTAGCCTAAACCCATTTAAATACTCAGTTATACATGTTGAATGATCTAGCATAAACCTATTTAATTACTCAGTTATACAAGTTGAATGACCTAGCCTAATTTAATTAATTACTCAGTTATACATGTTGAATGACCTAGCCTAAACCTATTTAATTACTCAGTTATACATGTTGAATGACCTAGCCTAAACCTATTTAATTACTCAGTTATACATTGGGAATGACCTAGCCTAAACCTATTTAATTACTCAGTTATACATGTTGAATGACCGAGCCTAAACCTATTTAATTACTCAGTTATACATGTTGAATGACCTAGCCTAAACCTATTTAATTACTCAGTTATACATTGGGAATGACCTAGCCTAAACCTATTTAATTACTCATTTATACATGTTGAATGACCTAGCCTAAACCTATTTAATTACTCAGTTATACATTGGGAATGACCTAGCCTAAACCTATTTAATTACTCAGTTATACATGTTGAATGACCTAGCCTAAACCCATTTAATTACTCAGTTATACATGTTGAATGACCTAGCCTAAACCTATTTAATTACTCAGTTATACATGTTGAATGACCTAGCCTAAACCTATTTAATTACTCATTTATACATTGGGAATGACCTAGCCTAAACTTTTTTAATTACTCATTTATACATTGGGAATGACCTAGCCTAAACCTATTTAATTACTCAGTTATACATTGGGAATGACCTAGCCTAAACCTATTTAATTACTCAGTTATACATGTTGAATGACCTAGCCTAAACCTATTTAATTACACAGTTATACATGTTGAATGACCTAGCCTAAACCTATTTAATTACACAGTTATACATGTTGAATGACCTAGCCTAAACCCATTTAATGACACAGTTATACATTGGGAATGACCGAGCCTAAACCTATTTAATTACTCAGTTATACATGTTGAATGACCTAGCCTAAACCTATTTAATTACTCAGTTATACATGTTGAATGACCTAGCCTAAACCTATTTAATTACTCAGTTATACATGTTGAATGACCTAGCCTAAACCTATTTAATTACTCAGTTATACATGTTGAACGACCTGGCCTAAACCTATTTAATTACCCAGTTATACATGTTGAATGACCTAGCCTAAACCTATTTAATTACTTAGTTATACATGTTGAATGACCTAGCCTAAACCTATTTAATTACTCAGTTATACATGTTGAATGACCTAGCCTAAACCTATTTAATTACTCACTTATACATGTTGAATGACCTAGCCTAAACCTATTTAATTACTCAGTTATACATGTTGAATGACCTAGCCTAAACCTATTTAATTACTCAGTTATACATGTTGAATGACCTAGCCTAAACCTATTTAATTACTCAGTTATACATTGGGAATGACCTAGCCTAAACCTATTTAATTACTCATTTATACATTGGGAATGACCAAGCCTAAACCGATTTAATTACTCATTTATACATTGGGAATGACCTAGCCTAAACCTATTTAATTACTCATTTATACATTGGGAATGACCTAGCCTAAACCTATTTAATTACTCAGTTATACATTGGGAATGACCTAGCCTAAACCTATTTAATTACTCAGTTATACATGTTGAATGACCTAGCCTAAACCTATTTAATTACTCAGTTATACATGTTGAATGACCGAGCCTAAACCTATTTAATTACAGTTATACATGTTGAATGACCTAGCCTAAACCTATTTAATTACTCAGTTATACATTGGGAAAGACCTGGCCTAAACCCATTTAATTACTCAGTTATACATGTTGAATGACCTAGCCTAAACCTATTTAATAACTCAGTTATACATGTTGAATGACCTAGCCTAAACCTATTTAATTACTCAGTTACACATGTTGAATGACCTAGCATAAACCTATTTAATTAATCAATTATACATGTTGAATGACCTAGCCTAAACCCATTTAATTACTCAGTTACACATGTTGAATGACCTAGCCTAAACCTATTTAATTACTCAGTTATACATGTTGAATGACCTAGCCTAAACCTATTTAATTACTCAGTTATACATGTTGAATGACCGAGCCTAAACCTATTTAATTACACAGTTATACATGTTGAATGACCTAGCCTAAACCTATTTAATTACTCAGTTATACATTGGGAAGACCTGGCCTAAACCCATTTAATTACTCAGTTATACATGTTGAATGACCTAGCCTAAACCTATTTAATTACTCAGTTATACATGTTGAATGACCTAGCCTAAACCTATTTAATTACTCAGTTATACATGTTGAATGACCTAGCCTAAACCCATTTAATTACCCAGTTATACATGTTGAATGACCTAGCCTAAACCTATTTAATTACCCAGTTATACATGTTGAATGACCTAGCCTAAACCTATTTAATTACCCAGTTATACATGTTGAATGACCTAGCCTAAACCTATTTAATTACTCAGTTATACATTTTGAATGACCTTGCCTAAACCCATTTAATTACTCAGTTATGCATTGGGAATGACCTAGCCAAAACCTATTTAATTACTCAGTTACACATGTTGAATGACCTAGCCTAAACCTATTGAATTACTCAGTTATACATTGGGAATGACCTAGCCTAAACCCATTTAATTACTCAGTTATACATTGGGAATGACCTAGCCTAAACCTATTTAATTACTCAGTTATACATGTTGAATGACCTAGCCTAAACCTATTTAATTACTCAGTTATACATGTTGAATGACCTAGCCTAAACCTATTTAATTACTCATTTATACATTGGGAATGACCTAGCCTAAACTTTTTTAATTACTCATTTATACATTGGGAATGACCTAGCCTAAACCTATTTAATTACTCAGTTATACATTGGGAATGACCTAGCCTAAACCTATTTAATTACTCAGTTATACATGTTGAATGACCTAGCCTAAACCTATTGAATTACACAGTTATACATGTTGAATGACCTAGCCTAAACCCATTTAATGACACAGTTATACATTGGGAATGACCGAGCCTAAACCTATTTAATTACTCAGTTATACATGTTGAATGACCTAGCCTAACCCTATTTAATTACTCAGTTATACATGTTGAATGACCTAGCCTAAACCTATTTAATTACTCAGTTATACATGTTGAATGACCTAGCCTAAACCTATTTAATTACTCAGTTATACATGTTGAACGACCTGGCCTAAACCTATTTAATTACCCAGTTATACATGTTGAATGACCTAGCCTAAACCTATTTAATTACTTAGTTATACATGTTGAATGACCTAGCCTAAACCTATTTAATTACTCAGTTATACATGTTGAATGACCTAGCCTAAACCTATTTAATTACTCACTTATACATGTTGAATGACCTAGCCTAAACCTATTTAATTACTCAGTTATACATGTTGAATGACCTAGCCTAAACCTATTTAATTACTCAGTTATACATGTTGAATGACCTAGCCTAAACCTATTTAATTACTCAGTTATACATTGGGAATGACCTAGCCTAAACCTATTTAATTACTCATTTATACATTGGGAATGACCAAGCCTAAACCGATTTAATTACTCATTTATACATTGGGAATGACCTAGCCTAAACCTATTTAATTACTCATTTATACATTGGGAATGACCTAGCCTAAACCTATTTAATTACTCAGTTATACATTGGGAATGACCTAGCCTAAACCTATTTAATTACTCAGTTATACATGTTGAATGACCTAGCCTAAACTATTTAATTACTCAGTTTAATGTTGAATGACCGAGCCTAAACCTATTTAATTACAGTTATACATGTTGAATGACCTAGCCTAAACCTATTTAATTACTCAGTTATACATTGGGAAAGACCTGGCCTAAACCCTCAGTTATTTAATTTTAATAACTCAGTTATACATGTTGAATGACCTAGCCTAAACCTATTTAATTACACATGTTGAATGACCTAGCATAAACCTATCAATTATACATGTTGAATGACCTAGCCTAAACCTATTTAATTACTCAGTTACACATGTTGAATGACCTAGCCTAAACCTATTTAATTACAGTTATACATGTTGAATGACCTAGAAACCTGAATTACTCAGTTATACATGTTGAATGACCGAGTCTAAACCTATTTAATTACTCAGTTATACATGTTGAATGACCTAGCCTAAACCTATTTAATTACTCAGGAAAGACCTGGCCTAAACCCATTTAATTACTCAGTTATACATGTTGAATGACCTAGCCTAAACCTGTTTAATTACTCAGTTATACATGTTGAATGACCTAGCCTAAACCTATTTAATTACTCAGTTACACATGTTGAATGACCTAGCATAAACCTATTTAATTACTCAATTATACATGTTGAATGACCTAGCCTAAACCTATTTAATTACCCAGTTATACATTTAAGTCATTTAGCAGACGCTCTTATCCAGAGCGACTTACAAATTGGTGAATTCACCTTCTGACATCAGTGGAACAGCCACTTTAAAATAGTGCATCTAAATCATTTAAGGGGTGGGGGGTGAGAAGGATTACTTTATCCTATCCTAGGTATTCCTTGAAGAGGTGGGGTTTCAGGTGTCTCCGGAAGGTGGTGATTGACTCCCTTGTCCTGGCGTCGTGAGGGAGTTTGTTCCACCATTGGGGGGCCAGAGCCGCGAACAGTTTTGACTGGGCTGAGCGGGAACTGTACTTCCTCAGTGGTAGGGAGGCGAGCAGGCCAGAGGTGGATGAACGCAGTGCCCTTGTTTGGGTGTAGGGCCTGATCAGAGCCTGGAGGTATGCGGTGCTTCCCTCACAGCTCCGTAGGCAAGCACCATGGTCTTGAAGCGGATGCGAGCTTCAACTGGAAGCCAGTGGAGAGAGCGGAGGAGCGGGGTGACATGAGAGAACTTGGGAAGGTTGAACACCAGACGGGCTGCGGCGTGTGTACATGTTGAATGACCTAGCCTAAACCTATTTAATTACTCAGTTATACATGTTGAATGACCTAGCCTAAACCTATTTAATTACTCAGTTATACATGTTGAATGACCTAGCCTAAACCTATTTAATTACTCAGTTATACATGTTGAATGACCTAGCCTAAACCCATTTAATTACCCAGTTATACATGTTGAATGACCTAGCCTAAACCTATTTAATTACCCAGTTATACATGTTGAATGACCTAGCCTAAACCTATTTAATTACCCAGTTATACATGTTGAATGACCTAGCCTAAACCTATTTAATTACTCAGTTATATTTTGAATGACATTGCCTAAACCCATTTAATTACTCAGTTATGCATTGGGAATGACCTAGCCTAAATTACTCAGTTTGTTGAATGACCTACTCATTTTATACATTGGGAATGACCTAGCCTAAACCCATTTAATTACTCAGTTATACATTGGGAATGACCTAGCCTAAACCTATTTAATTACTCAGTTATACATGTTGAATGACCTAGCCTAAACCCATTTAATTACACAGTTATACATTGGGAATGACCGAGCCTAAACCTATTTAATTACTCAGTTATACATGTTGAATGACCTAGCCTAAACCTCAGTTATACATTGGGAATGACCTAGCCTAAACCCATTTAATTACTCAGTTATACATGTTGAATGACCTAGCCTAAACCTATTTAATTACTCAGTTATACAAGTTGAATGACCTAGCCTAAACCCATTTAATTACTCAGTTATACATGTTGAATGACCTAGCCTAAACCTATTTAATTACTCAGTTATACATGTTGAATGACCGAGCCTAAACCTATTTAATTACACAGTTATACATGTTGAATGACCTAGCCTAAACCTATTTAATTACTCAGTTATACATTGGGAAAGACCTGGCCTAAACCCATTTAATTACTCAGTTATACATGTTGAATGACCTAGCCTAAACCTGTTTAATTACTCAGTTATACATGTTGAATGACCTAGCCTAAACCTATTTAATTACTCAGTTATACATTGTTGAATGACCTAGCCTAAACCTATTTAATTACTCAGTTATACATGTTGAATGACCTAGCCTAAACCTATTTAATTACCCAGTTATACATTTAAGTCATTTAGCAGACGCTCTTATCCAGAGCGACTTACAAATTGGTGAATTCACCTTCTGACATCAGTGGAACAGCCACTTTAAAATAGTGCATCTAAATCATTTAAGGGGTGGGGGGTGAGAAGGATTACTTTATCCTATCCTAGGTATTCCTTGAAGAGGTGGGGTTTCAGGTGTCTCCGGAAGGTGGTGATTGACTCCGCTGTCCTGGCGTCGTGAGGGAGTTTGTTCCACCATTGGGGGGCCAGAGCCGCGAACAGTTTTGACTGGGCTGAGCGGGAACTGTACTTCCTCAGTGGTAGGGAGGCGAGCAGGCCAGAGGTGGATGAACGCAGTGCCCTTGTTTGGGTGTAGGGCCTGATCAGAGCCTGGAGGTACTGCGGTGCCGTTCCCCTCACAGCTCCGTAGGCAAGCACCATGGTCTTGAAGCGGATGCGAGCTTCAACTGGAAGCCAGTGGAGAGAGCGGAGGAGCGGGGTGACGTGAGAGAACTTGGGAAGGTTGAACACCAGACGGGCTGCGGCGTGTGTACATGTTGAATGACCTAGCCTAAACCTATTTAATTACTCAGTTATACATGTTGAATGACCTAGCCTAAACCTATTTAATTACTCAGTTATACATGTTGAATGACCTAGCCTAAACCTATTTAATTACTCAGTTATACATGTTGAATGACCTAGCCTAAACCCATTTAATTACCCAGTTATACATGTTGAATGACCTAGCCTAAACCTATTTAATTACCCAGTTATACATGTTGAATGACCTAGCCTAAACCTATTTAATTACCCAGTTATACATGTTGAATGACCTAGCCTAAACCTATTTAATTACTCAGTTATACATTTTGAATGACCTTGCCTAAACCCATTTAATTACTCAGTTATGCATTGGGAATGACCTAGCCAAAACCTATTTAATTACTCAGTTACACATGTTGAATGACCTAGCCTAAACCTATTGAATTACTCAGTTATACATTGGGAATGACCTAGCCTAAACCCATTTAATTACTCAGTTATACATTGGGAATGACCTAGCCTAAACCTATTTAATTACTCAGTTATACATGTTGAATGACCTAGCCTAAACCCATTTAATTACACAGTTATACATTGGGAATGACCGAGCCTAAACCTATTTAATTACTCAGTTATACATGTTGAATGACCTAGCCTAAACCTATTTAATTACTCAATTATACATGTTGAATGACCTAGCCTAAACCTATTTAATTACTCAGTTATACATGTTGAATGACCTAGCCTAAACCTATTTAATTACTCAATTATACATGTTGAATGACCTAGCCTAAACCCATTTAATTACACAGTTATACATTGGGAATGACCTAGCCTAAACCTATTTAATTACTCAGTTATACATTGGGAATGACCTAGCCTAAACCTATTTAATTACTCAATTATACATGTTGAATGACCTAGCCTAAACCCATTTAATTACACAGTTATACATTGGGAATGACCGAGCCTAAACCTATTTAATTACTCAGTTATACATGTTGAATGACCTAGCCTAAACCCATTTAATTACACAGTTATACATTGGGAATGACCTAGCCGAAACCTTTTCTAATTACTCAGTTATACATGTTGAATGACCTAGCCTAAACCTATTTAATTACTCAATTATACATGTTGAATGACCTAGCCTAAACCTATTTAATTACTCAGTTATACATGTTGAATGACCTAGCCTAAACCTATTTAATTACTCAATTATACATGTTGAATGACCTAGCCTAAACCTATTTAATTACTCAGTTATACATGTTGAATGACCTAGCCTAAACCTATTTAATTACTCAGTTATACATTGGGAATGACCTAGCCATAACCTATTTAATTACTCAGTTATACATTGGGAATGACCTAGCCTAAACCTATTTAATTACTCAGTTATACATTGGGAATGACCTAGCCATAACCTATTTAATTACTCAGTTATACATTGGGAATGACCTAGCCTAAACCCATTTAATTACTCATTTATTCATGGAGAATGACATAAACCTATTTAAAACTATTTTAATTATTCACACTTCCTCCCTGGATTCTTGTCACTCCGTAGTGTAGGGAAGAGAGGAGGATAGGAAGAGAGGAGAGGGATAGAGAAGAGGAGAGGGAGAGAGGAGAGGGAGAGAGAAGAGGAGAGGGAGAGATGAGAGGGAGAGAGGAGAGGGAGAGGGAGAGGGAGAAAGGATATGGAGAGAGGAGAGGTAGAGAGGATATGGAGAGGGGAGAGGGGAGAGGGAGAAAGAGAGGAGAGATGAGAGATGAGAGGGAAAGAGGATATGGAAAGAGGACATAGGAGAGAGGATATGGAGAGAGGAGAGGGAGAGGGAGAGAGGGAGAGGGGGAGATGAGAGGGAGAGAGGAGAGATGAGAGGGAGAGAGGAGAGATGAGAGAGGAGAGATGAGAGAGGAAAAGGAGAGGGAGAGAGGATATGGAGAGAGGAGAGAGAGATGAGAGGGAGAGATGAGGGGGAGAGGGAGAGAGGAGAAGGAGAGGGAGAGAGGATATGGAGAGAGGAGATGAGAGATGAGAGGGAGAGATGAGGGGAGAGGGAGAGAAGAGGGGGAGAGGGAGAGATGAAAGGAAAGGGAGAGAAGAGAGGGAGAGAAGAGGGGGAGAGGGAGAGAGGAGAGGGGAGAGGAGGGGGAGAGAGGAAAGGGAGAGAGGAGCTAACTGTCTTGGTCACCTGACCCTGATCTATACTAAGGCTTGGTCCAGATTCTCCAACTTCGAGTGTACACTTTGCGTAATGGATTTAACAATGGTATAAATTGTCTCCAGCCAATGCTTCCATGTCAGCTACCACAGCAAGTGAAATCACTGCAACACTTAATTAACAAAGAGCTGTAGTCAGTTTTAGAGTGGGTGGCAAGTAATAAGCTAGTATTAAATATTTAAAAAAAACTTGGAACAAACCATTCGCTAAAGCTCAACTAAATATTGTGCCATTGAATAATGTGGAACTTGAGCTTGAGGAGAGTAACATTCTTGTTGTAACCCTGTCAGGACCCGGTTACGAACCTGGGTCTCCGGGGTGAGAAACAGTCACTTAACCAACTGAGCCACGAATAGTCAGCAGAACCCAGAAGATGAGGCAGACACAGCAGTACTTAAGACGGTGTATTTAATTAAGTAAAAAGGAGAAGTCCTTAAATACAAAAATGGCAAATCCAAAAGGTGGTAGGAATAGCACAAAAAAGCCTCAAGAGACACTCAAAAACAAAAAACAGAATTCCACAAGAGCATCCACCGGAATCGACAAGAAAACACAGAACACTAGGGCTGGGTGCTAACATACAAACACAGAGCACAGAACTGAGGGAAACTAAGGGTTTAAATACAATCAGGGGAAACGAGGTACAGGTGCAAATAATAATGGGGAACAAGGGAAAAAACATAAGGTCAAAAAGCACAATGGGGGCATCTAGTGACCAAAACCCGGAACAACCCTGGCCAAATCCTGACAAACCCTGGATTGTAAACTGTCATTGATTCAATGGTAGCTAAGATGGGGAGAGGTCTGTCAGTAACAAAGCGCTTTCTTGACATCGCTATCAACAAAAGATGTCCTACAGTCCCTAGTTTAATCACACTTGGACTACTGCCCCGTCATATGGTCAAGTGCCACGAGGTTCATAGGCAAATTACATTTGGCCCAGATCAAAGCAGCATGGCTGGCCCTTGAATGTACACAGAGAGCTAACATCAATAATATGCATGTCAATCTCTCCTGGTTTAAAGTAGAGGAGAGATTGACTGCATCACTACTGGTCTTTGTGAGAGGGATTGGCATGTTGAAAACACTGAGCTCTCTGATCAAACTACTAACACACAGCTCAGACACCCATGCATAGCCCACAAGACATGCCACCAGGGGTCTCTTCACGGTCCCAAGTCCAGAACAGACTGGGAAACACACAGTACTAAATAAAGCCATGACTACATGGCACTCTATTCCACATCAACTCATGCAAGCAGTCCAATCTAATTTAAAAAACGGATATATTTAAAACTTATGGAGCAATGCAGACTGTGAAGAGAGACTGTCACGCCCTGATCATAGAGAGCCCTTGGTTCTCTATCGTATTGTAGGTCCGGGCGTGGCAAGGGGGGGTGTTCTAGTGAACCTATTTCTGTGTTGGTGTGCTTGGTATGGTTCCCAATTTGAGGCAACTGATTATCATTGTCTCCAATTGGGGATCATATTTAAGTTCTCCATTGTTCCCACCTGGGTTGTGGGATATTGTTTTGTGTTTGTGCACCACTACTTTCACGTTTCGTTATTGGTTTATTGTTTTTGTTTAAAGTTTCACCGTAATAAAGATGTGGAACTTCAATCACGCTGCGCCTTGGTCCGCTCATTACGACGATCGTGACAGGGAGCCCCCGGGAGCCCCCGAGGGATCTTACACATTCTATTGTATTATACATTTTGTACTATAGCTATGTAGTGGTGTAATAATGGATGTACTGTTTTGTTGTGCGATGCAATTTCCTTAATGTGTTTGGAACCCAAGAAGAGTAGCTGCTGCCAAGGCAGGAACTGATGGGAATCGTTAATAAATACAAAACACACACTCAGATGCCATGGAGTTACTGTAAGTGTAAGAGCCAGTCTGTCTGGTTACAAACTCCTGACCGTAGAGACATGTTGCGTTCTACTCCTCCTTTTCTCCTCATTTTCATGTCAAAGTCGGCACGATGTCACAAGAAACAAAGTCACAGTTTGTTGTGGAGCTGGAGTATGCATTGAATGTGGGATGTTCATCATTTATGTACATATGAATATAATTTCTAATCTTCATTGTCTCTCTCACTCTGTCTCTCTATCTCCCCCCTCTCTCTTTGCCTGTCTATCTCTCCATCTTTTCTCCCTCCCTCTTTGTCTGTCTCCCTTTCTCTCTCCCTCTCCCTCTTTCTCTCTCTGTCTCTCTCTCTCTCCCTCTCTCTCCCGCTCCCTCTCCCTCCCTACCTCTCTCTCCCTCTCCCTCTTTCTCTGTCTCTCTCTCTCTCTCCCTCTCTCCCCCCCCTCTCTCTCTCTACCTCCCTCTCTCTCTCCCTCTCCCTCTCTCTCTCCCTCTCTCTCCCTCTCACTCTCTCTCCCCCCCTTCTCTCTTTCTCTCTCTGGCTTTCTGCATCAGCAGTATTTGGTATGTTAGAAGCCCCTGGCTAACAGACCAGACCTGGCTGTGATTTACTGTAAGCATCAGCACTGTTCATCGGTGGCTATTTCTGAGAGCTTCCACGCCAGCGGGAGTTGAAAATATTTTTGGTATCTCAGATTGTTCTGGTAATTCTCATATAGAAACTTCCGCCATTTTGTGGAAAATCATGTGGCCATTTTAGAACCTTTTTCGATTCCTCATCTAAGATCCTATGATCTGTGAAGCGTACATAATACAGACATCATACTGGTGTTATTACACTTGTATAATGCTGTACGTGTTGTATATACAGTATGTGCTCTAACATATGGAGTAGGTCTAGATTCTAAAATAAATAATGACACATTAATTTATTCAACATTAAAACTATTACTTTTAATATCTACAAGCAACCATTTTTTTAGCTTCTTTTCGGACATATTGTTTGGAACAGTACAGTCTTCAACACACATAAAAATTATTTAAAAAATGCTTTCATCACAATCTTGTCAAAAATGGTTCGTGATACAAATGTAAAAACCATGTCGAACATCCTTCCAACATCCTTCCTCCCAACATCCCTCCTCCCAACATTCTTCCTCCCTACATCCTTCCTCCCAACATCCTTCCTCCCAACGAAGTGACTATGTGGGAATTGCATAGGGAATTGAATTGGACAATCTGAGACACCCAAAATATTTACCACTGCTGCTGACGTGGAATTACACTACTGGTCCATCTAAATGGGTGGAAGTCCTGAATAAGGGAAGAACACATTTAAGCTGCACGTATCCAGTCAATTGACAAGGTTTGTTTTGTAGTTATATACTTGACCAGGGATGCACAGTCTTCTCTACAATAAAACGGAGGGCTGCATTTGTTTTAATACCATCATACATCCAATAAGATAGTGTGTGTGTGTGCGTGCGTGTGTGCGTGCGTGTGTGCGTGTGTGTGCGCGTGCGTGCGTGCGTGCGTGTGTGTGTGTGTGTGGGGTGTGTGTGTGTGTGCGTGCATGCGTGCGTGTGTGTGTGTGTGGGCGTGTGTGTGTGTGGGGCGTGTGTGTGTGTGCGTGTCTGAACTTCACTCCGTAGAGCACACACACACACGCCCACACACACACACACGCCCACACACACACACACGCAGGCATGCACGCACACACACACACGCCCACACACACAGTGTTGTTATTATGCAGATAGCTGGTTATATGTTGAATTCACCAGGCTCTGTACATTCAAATCAATAGACCTTTCCCTGCTCCATCCATAAGCCTGGGATGAATAACTTCCCTGCTCCATCCATAAGCCTGGGATGAATAACTTCCCTGCTCCGTCTATAAGCCTGGGATGAATAACTTCCTGCTCCATCCATAAGCCTGGGATGAATAACTTCCCTGCTCCATCTATAAACCTGGGATGAATAACTTCCCTGCTCCATCCATAAGCCTGGTATGAATAACTTCCCTGCTCCATCCATAAGCCTGGGATGAATAACTTCCCTGCTCCGTCTATAAGCCTGGGATGAATAACTTCCCTGCTCCATCCATAAGCCTGGGATGAATAACTTCCCTGCTCCATCCATAAGCCTGGGATGAATAACTTCCCTGCTCCGTCTATAAGCCTGGGATGAATAACTTCCCTGCTCCATCTATAAGCCTGGGATGAATAACTTCACTGCTCCGTCTAGAAGCCTGGGATGAATAACTTCCCTGCTCCATCTATAAGCCTGGGATGAATAACTTCCCCTGCTCCGTCCATAAGCCTGGGATGAATAACTTCCCTGCTCCGTCTATAAGCCTGGGATGAATAACTTCCCTGCTCCATCTATAAGCCTGGGATGAATAACTTCCCTGCTCCATCCATAAGCCTGGGATGAATAACTTCCCTGCTCCATCTATAAGCCTGGGATGAATAACTTCCCTGCTCCGTCTATAAGCCTGGGATGAATAACTTCCCTGCTCCATCTATAAGCCTGGGATGAATAACTTCCCTGCTCCGTCTATAAGCCTGGGATGAATAACTTCCCTGCTCCATCCATAAGCCTGGGATGAATAACTTCCCTGCTCCGTCCATAAGCCTGGGATGAATAACTTCCCTGCTCCGTCCATAAGCCTGGGATGAATAACTTCCCTGCTCCGTCTATAAGCCTGTGATGAATAACTTCCCTGCTCCATCTATAAGCCTGGGATGAATAACTTCCCTGCTCCATCCATAAGCCTGGGATGAATAACTTCCCTGCTCCATCCATAAGCCTGGGATGAATAACTTCCCTGCTCCATCCATAAGCCTGGGATGAATAACTTCCCTGCTCCGTCTATAAGCCTGGGATGAATAACTTCCCTGCTCCGTCTATAAGACTGGGATGAATAACTTCCCTGCTCCATCTATAAGCCTGTGATGAATAACTTCCCTGCTCCGTCCATAAGCCTGGGATGAATAACTTCCCTGCTCCATCCATAAGCCTGGGATGAATAACTTCCCTGCTCCATCCATAAGCCTGGGATGAATAACTTCCCTGCTCCATCCATAAGCCTGGGATGAATAACTTCCCTGCTCCGTCTATAAGCCTGGGATGAATAACTTCCCTGCTCCGTCTATAAGCCTGGGATGAATAACTTCCCTGCTCCATCCATAAGCCTGGGATGAATAACTTCCCTGCTCCATCCATAAGCCTGGGATGAATAACTTCCCTGCTCCATCCATAAGCCTGGGATGAATAACTTCCCTGCTCCATCCATAAGCCTGGGATGAATAACTTCCCTGCTCCATCCATAAGCCTGGGATGAATAACTTCCCTGCTCCATCCATAAGCCTGGGATGAATAACTTCCCTGCTCCGTCCATAAGCCTGGGATGAATAACTTCCCTGCTCCATCCATAAGCCTGGGATGAATAACTTCCCTGCTCCATCCATAAGCCTGGGATGAATAACTTCCCTGCTCCATCCATAAGCCTGGGATGAATAACTTCCCTGCTCCGTCCATAAGCCTGGGATGAATAACTTCCCTGCTCCGTCTATAAGCCTGGGATGAATAACTTCCCTGCGCCATCCATAAGCCTGGGATGAATAACTTCCCTGCTCCATCCATAAGCCTGGGATGAATAACTTCCCTGCTCCGTCTATAATCCTGGGATGAATAACTTCCCTGCTCCGTCTATAAGCCTGGGATGAATAACTTCCCTGCTCCGTCTATAATCCTGGGATGAATAACTTCCCTGCTCCGTCCATAAGCCTGGGATGAATAACTTCCCTGCTCCATCCATAAGCCTGGGATGAATAACTTCCCTGCTCCATCCATAAGCCTGGGATGAATAACTTCCCTGCTCCATCCATAAGCCTGGGATGAATAACTTCCCTGCTCCGTCCATAAGCCTGTGATGAATAACTTCCCTGCTCCATCTATAAGCCTGGGATGAATAACTTCCCTGCTCCATCTATAAGCCTGGGATGAATAACTTCCCTGCTCCATCCATAAGCCTGGGATGAATAACTTCCCTGCTCCATCCATAAGCCTGGGATGAATAACTTCCCTGCTCCATCTATAAGCCTGGGATGAATAACTTCCCTGCTCCATCCATAAGCCTGGGATGAATAACTTCCCTGCTCCATCCATAAGCCTGGGATGAATAACTTCCCTGCTCCGTCTATAAGCCTGGGATGAATAACTTCCCTGCTCCATCTATAAGCCTGGGATGAATAACTTCCCTGCTCCATCCATAAGCCTGGGATGAATAACTTCCCTGCTCCGTCCATAAGCCTGGGATGAATAACTTCCCTGCTCCATCCATAAGCCTGGGATGAATAACTTCCCTGCTCCATCCATAAGCCTGGGATGAATAACTTCCCTGCTCCATCCATAAGCCTGGGATGAATAACTTCCTGCTCCATCCATAAGCCTGGGATGAATAACTTCCCTGCTCCATCTATAAGCCTGGGATGAATAACTTCCCTGCTCCATCCATAAGCCTGGGATGAATAACTTCCCTGCTCCATCCATAAGCCTGGGATGAATAACTTCCCTGCTCCGTCTATAAGCCTGGGATGAATAACTTCCTGCTCCATCCATAAGCCTGGGATGAATAACTTCCCTGCTCCATCCATAAGCCTGGGATGAATAACTTCCCTGCTCCGTCTATAAGCCTGGGATGAATAACTTCCCTGCTCCATCCATAAGCCTGGGATGAATAACTTCCCTGCTCCATCTATAAGCCTGGGATGAATAACTTCCCTGCTCCATCCATAAGCCTGGGATGAATAACTTCCCTGCTCCATCCATAAGCCTGGGATGAATAACTTCCCTGCTCCATCTATAAGCCTGGGATGAATAACTTCCCTGCTCCATCCATAAGCCTGGGATGAATAACTTCCCTGCTCCATCCATAAGCCTGGGATGAATAACTTCCCTGCTCCATCCATAAGCCTGGGATGAATAACTTCCCTGCTCCATCCATAAGCCTGGGATGAATAACTTCCCTGCTCCGTCTATAAGCCTGGGATGAATAACTTCCCTGCTCCATCCATAAGCCTGGGATGAATAACTTCACTGCTCCGTCTATAAGCCTGGGATGAATAACTTCCCTGCTCCATCCATAAGCCTGGGATGAATAACTTCCCTGCTCCATCCATAAGCCTGGGATGAATAACTTCCCTGCTCCATCTATAAGCCTGGGATGAATAACTTCCCACTGCTCCAGACCATAAGCCTGGGATGAAAATCTTCCCTGTTCCGTCCATAAGCCTGGGATGAATAACTTCCTGCTCCGTCCATAAGCCTGGGATGAATAACTTCCCTGGGATCCTTCCCTCTCTCATAAGCCTGGGATGAATAACTTCCCTCCTCTCCTGGGATGAATAACTTCCCTCTCTCCCTCTCATAAGCCTGGGATGAATAACTTCCCTCCCTAATGCGCTCCGTCTATAAGCCTGGGATGAATAACTTCCCTGCTCCGTCCATAAGCCTGGGATGAATAACTTCTCCTGCTCCGTCCATAAGCCTGGGATGAATAACCACTGCTCCGTCCATAAGCCTGGGATGAATAACTTCCCTGCTCCGTCCATAAGCCTGGGATGAATAACTTCCCTGCTCCTCTCTATAAGCCTGGGATGAATAACTCCCCTCTCACGTCCATAAGCCTGGGATGAATAACTTCCCTGCTCCGTCCATAACCCTGGGATGAATAACTTCCCTGCTCCGTCTATAAGACTGGGATGAATAACTTCCTGCTCCATCCATAAGCCTGGGATGAATAATCCCTCATCCTCATTAACATGATTGAATAACTTGCCTGCAACCTCCATAAGCCTGGATGAATAACTTCCCTGCTCCATCCATAAGCCTGGGAGCTGACTTATTTGTGTCTGTATCCGTCTATAAGCCTGGGATGAATAACTTCCCTGCTCCATCCATAAGCCTGGGATGGATAACTTCCTGCTCCATCCATAAGGAGGGATGAATAACTTCCCTGCTCCGTCTATAAGCCTGGGATGAATAACTTCCTGCTCCATCCATAAGCCTGGGATGAAGAGGAAAGGAGGAAAGGGATGAAGAACTTCCCTGACCGGTCCAGGCAGCCTGGTCAGATGAATAACTTCCCTGTGTGTGTCCATAAGCCTGGGATGAATAACTTCCCTGCTCCATCCATAAGCCTGGGATGAATAACTTCCCTGAGTGTGTCTGTAAGCCTGGGATGAATAACTTCCCTGTGTGGTCTTCCACTAGCAATAAGCCTGGGATGAATTATCTTCCTACTCCTACAGTCTATAAGCCTGGGATGAATAACTTGTGTGCTCCATCCATAAGCCTGGATGAATAATGAATTCCCTGCTCCATCCATAAGCCTGGGATGAATAACTTCCCTGCTCCATCCATAAGCCTGGGATGAATAACTTATTTAGCTCCATCCATAAGCCTGGGATGAATAACCCCCTGCTCCATCAATAAGCCTGGGATGAATAATTCCTGCTCCATCCATAAGCCTGGGAAGTGAATAACTTCCAGCTCCATCCATAAGCCTGGGATGAATAACTTCCCTGCTCCATCCATAGCCTGGGATGACTACCCAGCTCCATCCATAACCATAATATTACCCTGCTCCATCCATAAGCCTGGGATGAATAACTTCCCTGCTCCATCCATAAGCCTGGGATGAATAACTTCCCTGCTCCATCCATAAGCCTGGGATGAATAACCCCTGCTCCATCCATAAGCCTGGGATGAATAACTTCCCTGCTCCATCCATAAGCCTGGGATGAATAACTTCCCTGCTCCATCCATAAGCCTGGGATGAATAACTTCCCTGCTCCATCTATAGAGCCTGGGATGAATAACTTCCCTGCTCCATCTATAAGCCTGGGACTGAATAACTACCCAGCTCCATCCCATAGGCCTGGGATGAATAACTTCCCTGCTCCATCTATAAGCCTGGGATGAATAACTTCCCTGCTCCGTCCATAAGCCTGGGATGAATAACTTCCCTGCTCCGCCATAAGCCAGGGATGAATAAGCCACTACCCAGAAACCATAAGCCTGGGATGAATAACTTCCCTGCTCCATCCATAAGCCTGGGATGAATAACTTCCCTGCTCCATCCATAAGCCTGGGATGAATAACTTCCCTGCTCCATCCATAAGCCTGGGATGAATAACTTCCCTGCTCCATCCATAAGCCTGGGATGAATAACTTCCCAGCTCCATCCATAAGCCTGGGATGAATAACTTCCCAGCTCCATCCATAAGCCTGGGATGAATAACTTCCCTGCTCCATCCATAAGCCTGGGATGAATAACTTCCCTGCTCCATCTATAAGCCTGGGATGAATAACTTCCCTGCTCCATCCATAAGCCTGGGATGAATAACTTCCCAGCTGCTCCATCTATAAGCCTGGGATGAATAACTTCCCTGCTCCATCCCATAAGCCTGGGATGAATAACTTCCCTGCTCCATCCATAAACCTGGGATGAATAACTTCCTGCTCCATCCATAAGCAGCTAGGACATACCCAAGCCTGGGATGAATAACTTCCCTGCTCCATCCATAAGCCTGGGATGAATAACTTCCCTGCTCCATCCATAAGCCTGGGATGAATAACTTCCCTGCTCCATCCATAAGCCTGGGATGAATAACTTCCCAGCTGCTCCATCCATAAGCCTGGGATGAATAACTTCCCTGCTCCATCCATAAGCCTGGGATGAATAACTTCCCTGCTCCATCCCATAAGCCTGGGATGAATAACTACCCAGCTGCTCCATCTATAAGCCTGGGATGAATAACCCTGCTCCATCCATAAGCCTGGGAATAACATTACCCAGAATACCAGGTAACACTTGGAACACTACCCAGATGCTCCGTCTATAACACTACCCAGGATGAATAACTTCCCTGCTCCGTCCATAAGCCTGGGATGAATAACTTCCCTGCTCCGTCCATAAGCCTGGGATGAATAACTTCCCTGCTCCGTCCATAAGCCTGGGATAAGCCTGGGATGAATAACTTCCCTGCTCCATCCATAAGCCTGGGATGAATAACTTCCCAGCTCCATCCATAAGCCTGGGATGAATAACTTCCCTGCTCCATCCATAAGCCTGGGATGAATAACTTCCCTGCTCCATCCATAAGCCTGGGATGAATAACTTCCCTGCTCCATCCATAAGCCTGGGATGAATAACTTCCCTGCTCCATCCATAAGCCTGGGATGAATAACTTCCCTGCTCCATCCATAAGCCTGGGATGAATAACTTCCCTGCTCCATCTATAAGCCTGGGATGAATAAGCTTCCTGCTCCATCATAAGCCTGGGATGAATAACTTCCTGCTCCATCCATAAGCCTGGGATGAAAACTAACCTGCTCCATCCATAAGCCTGGGATGAATAACTTCCCAGCTCCATCCATAAGCCTGGGATGAATAACTTCCCTGCTCCATCCATAAGCCTGGGATGAATAACTTCCCTGCTCCTCCATAGCCTGGGATGAACACTAACCAGGAACACTCCATAGAACACTCCGGGATGAATAACTTCCCTGCTCCATCCATAAGCCTGGGATGAATACTTCCCTGCTCCATCCATAAGCCTGGGATGAATAACTTCCCTGCTCCATCCATAAGCCTGGGATGAATAACTTCCCTGCTCCATCCATAAGCCTGGGATGAATAACTTCCCTGCTCCATCCATAAGCCTGGGATGAATACTTCCCTGCTCCATCCATAAGCCTGGATGAATAACTTCCCTGCTCCGTCCATAAGCCTGGGATGAATAACTACCCTGCATAAGCCTGGGATGAATAACTTCCCTGCTCCGTCCATAAGCCTGGGATGAATAAGCTTCCACTACACAGATCCGTCCCATAAGCCTGGGATGATAACATACCCTGCTCCGTCACATAAGCCTGGGATGAATAACTTCCCAGATGCTCCGTCTAAGCCTGGGATGAATAACTTCCCAGCTCACTCCCATAAGCCTGGGATGAATAACTTCCCTGCTCCGTCCATAAGCCTGGATGAACAACTTCCAGCTCCTCTATAAGGTGGGATGAATAACTTCCCTGCTCCGTCCATAAGCCTGGGATGAATAACTTCCCAGATAGAACTCCGTCCAGATAAGCCTGGGATGAATAACTTCCCTGAACATCCGTCTATAAGCCTGGGATGAATAACTTCCCTGCTCCGTCATTATAATCCTGGGATGAATAACTTCCCTGATAGAACAAGCCTACCCAGATAGAACATGGGAGATATAACTTCCCTGCACTCCGTCCACTAAGCCTGGGATGAATAAACTTCCCTGAACACTCCGTCCATAAGCCTGGGATGAATAACTTCCCTGCACTCCCAGTCCATAAGCCTGAATGAATAACTTCCCTGCTCCCAGTCCATAAGCCTGGGATGAATAACTTCCTGCTCCATCCATAAGCCTGGGATGAATAACTTCACCAGCTCCATCCATAAGCCTGGGATGAATAACCCTGCTCCAGCCATAAGCCTGGGATGAATAACTTCCCTGCTCCATCCATAAGCCTGGGATGAATAACTTCCCTGCTCCATCCATAAGCCATGCCAGAACACTACCCAGATAGAACACCACCCAGCTCCACACTATAAGCCTGGGATGAATACTTCCCTGCTCCATCCATAAGCCTGGGATGAATAACTTCCCTGCTCCATCCCATAAGCCTGGGATGAACAACTTCCCTGCTCCATCCATAACCTGGGATGAATAACTTCCCAGCTCCACACTAAGCCTGGGATGAATAACTTCCTGCTCCATCCATAAGCCTGGGATGAATAACTTCCCAGCTCCATCCATAAGCCTGGGATGAATAACTTCCCTGCTCCGTCTAGGAATAACCCAGCTCCATCCATAAGCACTGATGAATAACTTCCCTGGACACTACCCAGCCTAGAACACTAAGCTAGGACACTACCCTGCTCCATCCATAAACCTGGGATGAATAACCCAGCTGCTCCGTCTATAAGCCTGGGATGAATAACTTATCCAGCTGAATAACTCCAGCCATAAACCTGGGATGAATAACTTCCCAGCTCCAATCCATAAGCCTGGGATGAATAGGACACTACCCAGCTCCGTCTATAAGCCTGGGATGAATAAACCAGCTGCACTCCGTCTATAAGCCTGGGATGAATAACTTCCCAGCTGCTCCAGTCTATAAGCCTGGGATGAATAACTTACCCAGCTCACTCCATAAACACTGGGATGAATAACTTCCACTGCTCCAGCCATAAGCCTGGGATGAATACTTCCCTGCTCCATCCATAAGCCTGGGATGAATAACTTCCCTGCTCCATCCATAAACACTGGGATGAATAACATTACCTCCTCCATACCCAGATAAGCTAGGGATGAATAAACACTACCTGCTCCACTCCAGCTAAGCACTGGGATGAATCAGATTTTCTCATTAGACCCTGGCTGTCCATTATGCCAGATGATTTGGCAGTGCCTGCAGCTGTTTTCCCACTGCACTCCAGACCCCCAACAAAGAAATAATGCAGAAAGATCTGCCTCAGATAGAACACTACCAGATAGAACACTGATAGTACCCAGCTAGAACACTTTTCACCACCCAGATAGAACACTTCTTTCTACCCAGCTTCACTTCCCAGATAGAACACCACCCAGATAGAACATTACTCTCAGATCTTTCAGCTCTCACTCTTCCAGATAGAACTACCCAGATAGAACACTACCCAGCTAGAACACTACCCAGATAGGACACTACCCAGCTCACTCCCAGCTCTCACTACCCAGCTCCTAGAACTCTGCCCAGCTAGGACGTTCTCCAGCTAGAACACTAACCAGCTCACTACCCAGCTAGAACACTAACCAGCTAGAACACTACCCAGCTAGAACACCAACCAGCTCTCACTACCTCTCTCTCCCAGCTCTCACTACCTCTCGAACACTATGCAGATAGGATCCTTCCCAGCTGGAATACTCTCTCTCTAGAACACTCCCAGATAGAACATTACAAAGATAGAACACTCTACCCAGCTCTCACTCCCAGGTGGAACACTACCCAGATAGAACACTACCCAGCTAGAACACTACCCTCATTATCCAGATAGAACACTACCCAGATAGAACATTATCCAGATAGAACACTCCCAGATCCCACCCAGATAGAACATTACCCAGATAGAACACTCCCAGCTCTCATTCTCAGGTAGAACACTACCCAGCTAGGACACTACCCAGCTAGAACACTACCCAGCTAGAACACTAACCAGCTAGAACACTACCCAGATAGAACACTACCCAGCTACAACACTACCCAGATAGAACACCACCCAGATAGAACACTAACCAGCTCGAACACTACCCAGATATTTCACTACCCAGATAGAACATTACCTAGCTAGAACACTACCCAGATAGAACACCACCCAGCTAGGACAATACCCAGATAGAACACTCCCTCCCCCTCTAGAACACCCCAGCTCACTCTGTCAGATAGAACATTACCCAGATTGAATACTACCCAGATGATTAAAGGTGAACATTACTGAACACTGGGGTGAACACTACCCAGCTAGAACACTACCCAGATAGAACATTTCCTCATCATCCTCATTAAACATAACCCAGATAGAACACTCAAGCTCCAACACTACCCAGGACACTCCCCAGCTTTGAACATCATAATGATTTGATTAACACTACCCAGATAGAACACTACCCAGATAGAACACTACCCAGGAACACTACCCAGATAGAACAACATGAACACTACCCAGCGAAAATACCCAGCTAGAACACTTGTAGAACACACCCAGATAGAACATTACCCAGATAGAACACTACCCAGCTAGAACACTACCCAGATAGAACACTACCCAGATAGAACACTACCCAGCTAGAACACTGATAGGACACTACCCAGTAGGACACTAACCAGCTAGCACACCCAGAAAGGACTACCCAGCTAGAACACTGCCCAGCTAGGACGTTATCCAGCTAGAACACTAACCAGCTAGAACACTACCCAGCTAGAACACTAACCAGATAGAACACTACCCAGCTAGAACACCAACCAGCTAGGACACTACCCAGCTAGAACACTACCCAGCTAGACACCTGAAACCCCACCTCTTCAAGGAATACCTAGGATAGGATAAGTAATCCTTCTCACCACCCCCCCCTTAATGATTTAGATGCACTATTGTAAAGTGGCTGTTCCACTGGATGTCAGGGAAGTCGCTCTGGATAAGAGCGTCTGCTAAATGACTTAAATGTAAATGTAAATGACACTACCCAGCTCGAACACTATGCAGATAGGATCCTTCCCAGCTGGAATACTACCCAGATAGAACACCACCCAGATAGAACATTACAAAGATAGAACACTACCCAGCTAGAACACTACCCAGGTGGAACACTACCCAGATAGAACACTACCCAGCTAGAACACTACCCAGATAGAACATTATCCAGATAGAACACTACCCAGATAGAACATTATCCAGATAGAACACTACCCAGATAGAACACCACCCAGATAGAACATTACCCAGATAGAACACTACCCAGCTGAACACTTTGAACACTACCCAGCTTACCCAGCTTGAACACTGGTGATAGAACATTGATATAACATTACCCAGATAGAACACTACCCAGCTAGAACACTACCCAGATAGAACATTTGTGAACACTACCCAGCTAGAACACTACCCAGATAGAACACTACCCAGCTAGAACATTAGCAAGCTAAAACACTACCCAGATAGAACACCACCCAGATAGAACATTATCCAGATGGCACTACCCAGATAGAACATTACCCAGATAGAACACTACCCAGGTAGAACACTACCCAGATAGAACATTACCCAGATAGAACATTACCCAGATAGAACACTACCCAGATAGAACACTAAGCTGAACACTACCCAGCTAGAACATTTAGAACACTACCCAGCTAGAACATTCAGATAGAACATTACCCAGATAGGGGACTACCCAGCTAGGTAAGATTGATTTTAAGATGAATGCTACCCAGATAGAACACTACCCAGATAGAACACTACCCAGATAGAACACTACCCAGATAGGACACTACCCAGCTAGGACACTAACCAGCTAGGACACTACCCAGCTAGAACACTACCCAGCTAGAACACTGCCCAGCCATATTTGAACACAACCAGCTAGAACACTACCCAGCTAGAACACTAACCAGCTTTAACATTCCCAGCTAGAACATTTTGACACTACCCAGCTAGAACACTACCCAGCTAGGACACTACCCAGCTTTTAACACTATGCAGATAGGATTTCCCAGCTGGAATACTACCCAGATAGAACACTACCCAGATAGAACATTACAAAGATAGAACACTACCCAGATAGAACACCACCCAGATAGAACACTACCCAGCGAGAACACTACCCAGCTAGAACACTTCCCAGATAGAACACCACCCAGATAGAACATTACCCAGATAGAACACTACCCAGCTAGAACACTACCCAGATAGAACACTACCCAGCTAGAACACTACCCAGCTAGAACACTACCCAGCTAGGACACTACCCAGCTAGGACACTAACCAGCTAGGACACTACCCAGCTAGGACACTACCCAGCTAGAACACTACCCAGCTAGGACACTACCCAGCTAGAACACTAACCAGCTAGAACACTACCCAGCTAGAACACTAACCAGCTAGGACACTACCCAGCTAGAACACTAACCAGCTAGGACACTACCCAGCTAGGACACTACCCAGCTAGGACACTACCCAGCTAGAACACTACCCAGAAAGAACACTACCCAGCTAGGATACTACCAAGATAGAACACCACCCAGCTAGGACAAAGATACACTACAGCTAGGACACTACCCAGGTGGAACACTACCCAGCTAGAACACTACCCAGCTAGAACACTACCCAGCTAGAACACTACCCAGCTAGAACACTACCCAGATAGAACACTACCCAGCTAGAACACTACCCAGATAGAACACCACCCAGATAGAACATTACCCAGATAGAACACTACCCAGCTAGAACACTACCCAGGTAGAACACTACCCAGCTAGGACACTACCCAGCTAGAACACTACCCAGCTAGAACACTAACCAGCTAGAACACTACCCAGATAGAACACTACCCAGCTACAACACTACCCAGATAGAACACCACCCAGATAGAACACTACCCAGCACTAGGATATTTCACTACCCAGATAGAACATTACCTAGCTAGAACACTACCCAGATAGAACACCACCCAGCTAGGACAATACCCAGATAGAACACTACCCAGCTAGAACACTACCCAGCTAGAACACTACCCAGATAGAACATTACCCAGATAGAATACTACCCAGATAGAACATTACCCAGATAGAACATTACCCAGATAGAACACTACCCAGCTAGAACACTACCCAGCTAGAACACTACCCAGATAGAACATTTCCCAGATAGAACACTACCCAGCTAGAACACAACCCAGATAGAACACTACCCAGCTCGAACACTACCCAGCTAGAACACTCCCCAGCTAGAACACTACCCAGATAGAACATTACCCAGATAGAACACTACCCAGATAGAACACTACCCAGATAGAACACTACCCAGCTAGAACACTACCCAGATAGAACACCACCCAGATAGAACACTACCCAGCGAGAACACTACCCAGCTAGAACACTACCCAGCTAGAACACCACCCAGATAGAACATTACCCAGATAGAACATTAACCAGCTAGACACTACCCAGCACTAGATAGAACACTACCCAGCTAGAACACTACCCAGCTAGGACACTACCCAGCTAGAACACTAACCAGCTAGGACACTACCCAGCTAGAACACTACCCAGCTAGAACACTGCCCAGCTAGGACGTTATCCAGCTAGAACACTAACCAGCTAGAACACTACCCAGCTAGAACACTACCCAGCTAGAACACTAACCAGCTAGGACACTACCCAGCTAGAACACTACCCAGCTAGACACCTAAACCCCAGCTAGGAACTACCCAGCTAGGATAAGTAATCCTTCACCACCCCCCCTTAATGATTTAGACACTATTGTAAAGTGGCCCACTGGATGTCAGAAGGTGAATTCACCAGGTACGCTCTGGATAAGAGCGTCTGCTAAATGACTTAAATGTAAATGTAAATGACACTACCCAGCTCGAACACTACCCAGCTAGGACACTTCCCAGCTAGGACACTACCCAGATAGAACACTACCCAGCTAGAACATTACCACTACCCAGCTAGAACACTACCCAGGTGGAACACTACCCAGATAGAACACTACCCAGCTAGAACACTACCCAGATAGAACATTATCCAGATAGAACACTACCCAGATAGAACATTATCCAGATAGAACACTACCCAGATAGAACACCACCCAGATAGAACATTACCCAGATAGAACACTACCCAGCTAGAACACTACCCAGCTAGAACACTACCCAGCTAGAACACTACCCAGCTTGAACACTACCCAGATAGAACACTACCCAGATATAACATTACCCAGATAGAACACTACCCAGCTAGAACACTACCCAGATAGAACATTTCCCATATAGAACACTACCCAGCTAGAACACTACCCAGATAGAACACTACCCAGCTAGAACATTACCAAGCTAAAACACTACCCAGATAGAACACCACCCAGATAGAACATTACCCAGATCGAACACTACCCAGATAGAACATTACCCAGATAGAACACTACCCAGGTAGAACACTACCCAGATAGAACACTACCCAGATAGAACATTACCCAGATAGAACACTACCCAGATAGAACACTACCCAGCTAGAACACTACCCAGCTAGAACACTACCCAGATAGAACACTACCCAGCTAGAACATTACCCAGATAGAACACTACCCAGATAGAACACTACCCAGCTAGAACACTACCCAGATTGAACATTACCCAGATAGAACACTACCCAGATAGAACACTACCCAGATAGAACACTACCCAGCTAGAACACTACCCAGATAGGACACTACCCAGCTAGGACACTAACCAGCTAGGACACTACCCAGCTAGAACACTACCCAGCTAGAACACTGCCCAGCTCGGACGTTATCCAGCTAGAACACTAACCAGCTAGAACACTACCCAGCTAGAACACTAACCAGCTAGAACACTACCCAGCTAGAACACCAACCAGCTAGGACACTACCCAGCTAGAACACTACCCAGCTAGGACACTACCCAGCTCGAACACTATGCAGATAGGATCCTTCCCAGCTGGAATACTACCCAGATAGAACACCACCCAGATAGAACATTACAAAGATAGAACACTACCCAGCTAGAACACTACCCAGGTGGAACACTACCCAGATAGAACACTACCCAGCTAGAACACTACCCAGATAGAACATTATCCAGATAGAACACTACCCAGATAGAACACTATCCAGATAGAACACTACCCAGATAGAACACCACCCAGATAGAACATTACCCAGATAGAACACTACCCAGCTAGAACACTACCCAGGTAGAACACTACCCAGCTAGAACACTACCCAGCTTGAACACTACCCAGATAGAACATTTCCCAGATATAACATTACCCAGATAGAACACTACCCAGCTAGAACACTACCCAGATAGAACATTTCCCATATAGAACACTACCCAGCTAGGACACAAACCAGCTAGGACACTACCCAGCTCGGACATTACCCAGCTAGGACACTACCCAGCTAGGACACTACCCAGCTAGGACACTACCCAGCTAGAACACCACCCAGCTAGAACACTACCCAGCTCGGAGACAACATAGCCAGGACACTAACCAGCTAGAACCCTACCCAGCTAGAACACTACCCAGCTAGAACACTGCCTAGCTAGGACGTTATCCAGCTAGAACACTACCCAGC
Organism: Oncorhynchus masou masou; assembly: GCF_036934945.1. NCBI lineage: Eukaryota > Metazoa > Chordata > Actinopteri > Salmoniformes > Salmonidae > Oncorhynchus > Oncorhynchus masou. The sequence goes on from NC_088224.1 coordinate 11,400,507, forward strand.
TAGAACACTACCCAGCTAGAACACTACCCAGCTGGAACACTACCCAGAACACTACCCAGATAGAACATTACCCAGATAGAACACTACCCAGCTAGAACACTACCCAGATTGAACATTACCCAGATAGAACACTACCCAGATAGAACACTACCCAGATAGAACATTACCCAGATCGAACACTACCCAGCTAGAACACTACCCAGATAGAACACTACCCATCTACCATCCTTGGTGCCTAGCGAGCACAAATAAGTAAGAGAAAAATGAAGTTTCATATTGATATTCAACTTGTGTATTAAGTCAACAAAAATGATCGCAGGTGAGGAGAACTAGTTGCAGGATGAGAGCCTTATTTATTACTGCATTTATCATGGAGAGTGATGAGTGAATGCAAAACCCTCCCCTCCTACTCTTTCCTCTTCCCTAATGAACACTCTTGTTTCCCTTACCAACAAAGATTTAAGATTAACCCCTGTGTCCTCACTCCTTTCCTCGTCCCCTTTCCACTTTTCCTCCACTCCTCCTCTCTCCTTTCTTCATCTTTCCAACTGGCATCTCCTTTACAAAACAAAGGCATGGTTTTTGAACACTTACGTGTACACACGTATATATACATTTATATGTATTCAGTGGATTGGTAATGTATTCAGACTCCTTGACTTTTTCCACATTTTGTGACGTTACAGCATTATTCTAAATGGTTAAATTAATACAAATTCTCAGCAATCTGTACACAATACCCCATAATGGCAAAACAGAGTAATGTCCAGGCAGGTTTGGGGAGTAACTAATTACATGTAATCCATTACATGTAAGGGATTACAAAATAAATGCTAACTGTAATCCGTTACATTACCGGAAAAAAATATTGTAATCTGATTACAGATAGTTTTCAAATCAGATCAAATCAAATTTCATTGGTCACACACACGTGTTTAGCAGATGTTATTGTGGGTGTAGCGAAATGCTTCTGTTTCTAGCCCCGACAATGCAGTAATATCTAACAAATTTCACAACATATATCCAATATACACTAATCTAAGTAAAGGAATGTAGTTAATAATATATAAATATATGGAGGGACAGTGTCAGAGCGGCATAGACTAAGATAGAGTAGAATAATATAGAATACAGTATATACATACGAGATGAGTAATACAGGATATGTAAACATTATTAAAGTGACTAGTGTTCCATTTATTCAAGTGGCCGGTGTTTCAAGTCTATGTGCACTACCGTTCAAAAGTTTGGGGTCACTTAAAAATGTCCTTGTTTTTGAAAGAAAATAATATTTTTTGTCCATTAAAATAACATAAAATGTATCAGAAATACAGTGTAGACATTGTTAATGTTGTAAATGACTATTGTAGCTGGAAATGGCTTATTTTTTTATGGAAAATCTACATAGGAGTACAGAGGCCCATGATCAGCAACCAAAATCCATAGGGCTAATGGACACATTCTCAGACTCCTACACTTTTGATAGACTTAAAGGGGCAATCCATTTTTTGAATTATACATTATATATATTGATTGTTGAAGAATATAACTTAGAAATGCTTCATGAGCTTAGTTAAACTGTCACACTCCATTAGAACCCAAAATATAAGCTTGTTTTTCTCCAATGTCTGTAAACAATGTAATTGTAAACAAACACTGTATAGCCTCATAACATGGTTCAAACAAGAATTTTGATACCACGATTGGTCAGTCCTTGCGTACAGACAGTTGAAGTCGGAAGTTTACATGCACTTATGTTGGAGTCATTAAAACTTGTTTTTCAACCACTCCACAACTTTCTTATTAACAAACTGTAGTTTTGGCAAGTCGGTGAGGACATCTACTTTGTGCATGACACAAGTCCTTTTTCCAGCAATTGTTTACAGACAATTTCACTTATAATTCACTGTATCACAATTCCAGTGGGTCAGAAGTTTATATACACTAAGTTGACTATGCCTTTAAACAGCTTGGAAAATTCCAGAAAATGATGTAATGACTTTAGAAGCTTCTGATAGGCTAATTGACATCATTTGAGTCAGTTGGAGGTGTACCTGTGGATATATTTCAAGGCTGACCTTCAAACTCAGTGCCTCTTTGCATGACATCTTGGGAAAATCTAAAGAAATCATGCAATTGTAGACATCCACAATTCTGGTTCATCCTTGGGAGCAATTTCCAAACGCCTGAAGGTACCACGTTCATCTGTACAAACAATAGTACGCAAGTATAAACACCATGGGACCACACAGCTGTCATACCGCTCAGGAAGGAGATGCATTCTGTCTCCTAGAGATGAACGTACGTTGGTGCGAAAGTGTAAATCAATCGCAGAACAACAGCAAAGGACCTTGTGAAGATGCTGGAGGAAACGAGTCCACAGTAAAATGAGTCCTATATAGACATAACCTGAAAGGCAGCTCAGCAAGGAAGTAGCCACTGCTCCAAAACCGCCATAAAAAATCCAGACTACGGTTTGCAACTGCACATGGGGACAAAGATCATACTTTTTGGAGAAATGTCCTCTGGTCTGATGAAACAAAAATAGAACTATTTGGCCATAATGACCACTGTTATGTTTGGAGGAATAAGGAGAGGCTTGCAAGCCGAAGAACACAATCTCAACAGTGAAGCACGGGGGTGGCAGCATCATGTTGTAGGGGTGCTTTGCTGCAGGAGGGACTGGTATTGTGTGTAGATTGATGAGGTAAAAATCCATTTTAGAATAAGGCTGTAACAAAAACATTTGGAGAAAGTCAAGGGGCGTGAATACTTTCAGAATGCACTCTACCCTACCCATTCCCCTGCTCCATGCTGCAATTGCAACACGTAAGTGAGAAACCTACATGCCAAATATAGACTATATATTGTGAACTATCCATTCAAATCCCAGTCCTGCCTACCTATAGGTTATGTAACATTTCTCCAGTAGGTTTCCTGAAGGAGAAAGCCTCCACTTCTTTGTCTATGATAATTAAACACTATAGTGAATCCTACAGTAAAGTCCCCCAAAACACAACAGTGAATATTATAGTATTTATACCATAGTATACTATAGTATTTTTTTTAAATGTAGGAAGTTATATTCTTCAAGAATCAATGGATATATATCATTATATTTATAAATCCAAAAAGGCATGTACCAACTAAAGATTGCCCTTTTAACAGACACTTGAACATGACCCCTTTACTTGACCCCAAAAAATGGATTCTGTCTACTGTTCCACCAATGCACCTCAAAGTCATTCCCTTGTCCCGCGTTTGGGCTTTTTAGACGTGGTCTTCCTAATTTGTCCGGTGGAAACATTACTACTACTGCAACATCTTTTCACATGTGAGGGGAATAACATTATTTCAACCCCACATGTGAATCTGCAATTCCAAGTTTCACGTGGAGTTTTATTACTTGTGAACCTGCAAGTTCGATTGAAACTGCAATTCACATGTGGGGTAAAAACATGATATTCTCCTCACATGTGAGAAGATGGTGTTAACATGTGAACTCTAAATTGAATGCATGTGAAAATTATGATTTCTCATGTGAAATTTAAGCTCGCCATGTGTAAACAGCTATTTCACATGTGAAACTGCAAATTTGACATGTGCTTTTTCGGGTAAGGGCTGTGTTCGGCCTGGTCTTTTCAGACCGACCTCTGTGTGTTCAGTTTTGTGTGTTGGCCTCTCATAATCCAAATCCTGGTTGATGCTGGCTGTTTACTGGCCTGCTGTGTCTAATGATGCTCTGTTAGATGGGCTCTATGCTGGGAGCTCTGCTCTACTCTGGGGGAGGATTGCTAGGATGGGGCTGCCTCCAGCTGTCTGCCTTAATCTCCTCTTCCTCCTCTCACCTGTCGTTCCTCTGTCTGTTTCACTGTCCGTCTGTCTGTCCGTCCGTCCGTCTGTCTGACTGTCTGTCTCTCTCCTCTCATTCGCCTGTCTGTCTGTCTGTCTGTCTGTCTGTCTGTCTGTCTGTCTGTCTGTCTGTCTGTCTGTCTGTCTGTCTGTCTGTCTGTCTGTCTGTCTCTCTCCTCTCTGTCTCTCTCCTCTCTTCTCTCTCTTCTCTGTCTTTTCTCTCCTATCTCCTCTCTCCTCAAAGATACTTGGTCCTATCAAATGCCAGGCAGTCACATTTTTGGAGATGTGATAGCTGTAAAATCTCCAGGCCCCCCAGCTTCTCGTCTCTTATCTTTTGCTAGCGAGCCACTGAAATTTGACGTCTGCGACGTGCTGGTTTAACATGACGCTGGATTTGGCTGTCACTCTGGCACCGGCATCAGGTCCTCCATCTTCCCAGCATGCAGCAGCAGGGATTCACACAGAGTGGCTGAGCAGGGCTTATGCTGGTGTGTGTGTGTTTGTGTGTGTGTGTGTGAATACCCAGCTAGCACATTTGGTTCCTTGGAAGTTGTTGGAAAGAAACGTTTTTTTGGTTCCTATTGGTTCTGGGAACGAAGCCATAAGTTTCCTGACTGGTTTTTTTCAACATTCTCCAGTAGCTTGATGGATGCCAAGGGAAGCCAGGCTTCCCCCCCGAAAAAAAAAATTCCACAAAGATATTTTAGTCTCTCTGTGTTTCACAAATGTCCTTAAATTCGCGAGAGGCTGACTTTATCTCACCGGAGAAAGCATCCAAGCGAGCGAAACAGCGCCCCTCTGTCTCTGTATGTGTAGCCCATCTATCTGATGCTGTCTGGTCAAAAAGAGTATGACATTGTTGCCGCCCATAGAGTTGAATGCAAGGGAAGCCAGCAAGCATTAGGCGTCCCTTGATAAAAAGTATAAACATTTGCCAATCAGTGTTGAGTGAGCTTAACTGTGAAATGTCAAAAAAAGGGAAGCCAGTTTGGATTTGGCTTCAGAACAATCACATCAGACGCTAAACGTCATTGACTGAAAAAAATGTTCCCCTGGCCTGAGAGGATGGAAGTTCAACATGTAGCTAGATGTAGTAGGCTAATGTTAACTAGCTGGCCTGGCGCATTGTTGCTCATGAATGGAAGTTAGGCTAGTGAGCAAGCATTTTAGCCAGGTAGCCTAGGACAACAAAAACTAAAAGTGTGTACTGTATGACAGAGTGATAACCCGTTTAAGCAACATGAAAGAGAGCAGGATGGCATTGGCCATCTCTACAAGTAGGGTGAGTCAAACTGTTTTTTCCAGACACACACCACACACACACAGAAATCAATACCATGGACAGCCACATCATACTGTAGCTTAAATTGATTGGACAAAATAATTTCTGGTATCTTCTGGTTGTCACTATTAGACTAAACATAGGTGGTTTGATGATCAAATCAAATCAAATTTTAATTGTCACACGCATGGTTAGCAGATGTTAATGCGAGTGTAAAGAAATGCTTGTGCTTCTAGTTCCTACAATGCAGTAATATCTAACAAGTAATCTAACAATTCCCACAACTACCTAATACACACAAATCTAAATTGGCAAACGAGAATATGTACATGTAAGTATATGGATGAGCGATGGCCGAGCGGCATAGACAAGGTGCAATAGATGGTGTAAATACAGTTTATACACGTGATATGAGTAATGTAAGATATGTAAACATTATTGAAGTGGCCAGTGATTGGGTCTCAATGAAGGCAGCAGCCTCTCTGAGTTAGTGATGGCTGTTTAGCAGTCTGATGGCCTTGAGAAAGAAGCTGTTTTTCAATTTCTCGGTCCCAGCTTTGTTGCACCTGTAGTGACCTTGCCTTCTGGATGGTAGCGGAGTGAACAGGCAGTGACACGGGTGGTTGATACCATTGATGATCTTTTGGCCTTCCTGTGACATCGGGTGTTATAGGTGTCCTGGAGGGCAGGTAGTTTGCCCCCGGTGATGCTTTGTGCCGACCACACCACCCTCTGGAGAGCCTGGAATAAACCAATGTACAGTTAATAACACAATAGAAAAGAAAAAGATATCCATGTGTTTGATGCCATTCCATAACTCTATAGTTACAGTAATATAACACTATAGTTACAGTAACAGAACACTATAGTTACAGTAATAGAACACTATAGTTACAGTAACAGAACACTATAGTTACAGTAACAGAACACTATAGTTACAGTAACAGAACACTATAGTTACAGTAATAGAACACTATAGTTACAGTAACAGAACACTATAGTTACAGTAATAGAACACTATAGTTACAGCAACAGAACACTATAGTTACAGTAATAGAACACTATAGTTAGGGTCCTGTGTGGCTAGTCGTTAGAGCATGGCAGAACACGTATGGGTTCGACCCGGTGGGGCCACCCATATGTAAAACTAGTAGTGGCCCCAGCCGACTTGTAAGTAGAACAAAAGCTATAGTTAAATGGGATATATAGAACATATATATATAGTTACAGTAACAGAACACTATAGTTATAGTAATAGAACACTATAGTTACAGTAATAGAACACTATAGTTACAGTAACAGAACACTATGTTTGAGTTACAGTAATAGAACACTATAGTTACAGTAACAGAACACAATAGTTACAGTAACGGAACACTATGTTTGAGTTACAGTAATGCAACACTATAGTTGAGTTACAGTAATAGAACACTATAGTTACAGAAACAGAACACTATAGTTACAGTAATAGAACACTATAGTTACAGTAACAGAACACTATAGTTACAGTAATAGAACACTATAGTTACAGTAACAGAACACTATGTTTGAGTTACAGTAATGGAACACTATAGTTGAGTTACAGTAATAGAACACTATAGTTACAGTAACAGAACACTATAGTTACAGTAAAAGAACACTATAGTTGAGTTACAGTAATATACACTATAGTTACAGTAACAGAACACTGTAGTTACAGTAATAGAACACTATAGTTACAGTAACAGAACACTATAGTTACAGTAATAGAACACTATAGTTACAGTAACAGAACACTATGTTTGAGTTGCAGTAATGGAACACTATAGTTGAGTTACAGTAATAGAACACTATAGTTGAGTCACAGTAATAGAACACTATAGTTGAGTTACAGTAATAGAACACTATAGTTACAGTAACAGAACACTATAGTTACAGTAACAGAACACTATGTTTGAGTTACAGTAATGGAACACTATAGTTTAGTTACAGTAATAGAACACTATAGTTGAGTTACAGTAATAGAACACTATAGTTACAGTAATAGAACACTATAGTTACAGTAACAGAACACTATAGTTACAGTAATAGAACACTATAGTTGAATTACAGAAATAGAACACTATAGTTACAGTAACATAACTCTATATTTACAGTAACAGAACACTATATTTACAGTAATAGAACACTATAGTTACAGTAACAGAACACTGTGTTTGAGTTACAGTAATGGAACACTGTAGTTGAGTTACAGTAATAGAACACTATAGTTATAATAATAGAACACTATAGTTACAGTGACAGAACACTATAGTTACAGTAACAGAACACTATGTTTGAGTTACAGTAATGGAACACTATGGTTGAGTTACAGTAACAGAACACTATAGTTACAATAATAGAACACTATAGTTACAGTGACAGAACACTATGTTTTAGTTACAGTAACGGAACACTAAAGTTACAGTAATAGAACACTATAGTTACAGTAATAGAACACTATAGTTACAGTAACATAACACTATGTTTGAGTTACAGTAATGGAACACTATGGTTGAGTTACAGTAATAGAACACTATAGTTACAGTAATAGAACACTATAGTTACAGTAACAGAACACTATAGTTACAGTAATAGAACACAATAGTTACAGTAATAGAACACTATAGTTACAGTAACAGAACACTATAGTTACAGTAACAGAACACTATAGTTTCATTTACATTTAACATTTAAGTCATTTAGCAGACGCTCTTATCCAGAGCGACTTACAAATTAATAGAACACTATAGTTACAGTAATAGAACACTATAGTTGAGTTACAGTAATAGAAAACTATAGTTGAGTTACAGTAATAGAACACTATAGTTACAGTAACAGAACACTATAGTTGAGTTACAGTAATAGAACACTATAGCTACAATAATAGAACACTATAGTTGAGTTACAGTAATAGAACACTATAGTTACAGTAACAGAACACTATAGTTACAGTAATAGAACACTATAGTTACAGTGTCAGAACACTATAGTTACAGTAACAGAACACTATAGTTACAGTAAGAGAACACTATAGTTACAGTAATAGAACACTATAGTTGAGTTACAGTAACAGAACACTATAGTTGAGTTACGGTAATAGAACACTATAGTTACAGTAACAGAACACTATAGTTGAGTTACAGTAATAGAAAACTATAGTTGAGTTACAGTAATAGAACACTATAGTTACAGTAACAGAACACTACAGTTGAGTTACAGTAATAGAACACTATAGTTACAGTAATAGAACACTATAGTTACAGTGTCAGAACACTATAGTTACAGTAACAGAACACTATAGTTACAGTAAGAGAACACTATAGTTACAGTAACAGAACACTATAGTTGAGTTACAGTAATAGAACACTATAGTTAAGTTACAGTAATAGAACACTATAGTTGAGTTACAGTAATGGAACACTATAGTTGAGTTACAGTAATAGAACACTATAGTTGAGTTACAGTAATAGAACACTATAGTTGAGTTACAGTAATAGAACACTATAGTTGAGTTACAGTAATGGAACACTATAGTTGAGTTACAGTAATAGAACACCATAGTTGAGTTACAGTAATAGAACACTATAGTTGAGTTACAGTAATAGAACACTATAGTTGAGTTACAGTAATAGAACACTATAGTTGAGTTACAGTAATAGAACACTATAGTTGAGTTACGGTAATAGAACACTCTGGCTGAGTTACAGTAATAGGCAATGAAGAAATGTTTGAGAATGGAATTTTTAATCAATATAATTCCCTTTGTAGAATGAATGGATTCACACACAAGGCATCAAGCTTAAGGTACAAAGCAATGCTGACATTAACGAAGCATTATTCGAGGCATGATCAGAGAGAGAAAGAGAGAGACAAAGAAACCATGGGTTGTGCCATGGCCCATAGCTCATAGGAAAGAGAGAAAGAGTGTAGGTATCTCAGCACTAGAGGTTGACCGATTAATCGGAATGGCCGATTAATTAGGGCTGATTTCAAGTTTTCATAATAATCGGAAATCGGTATTTTTGGGCGCCAATTTGCAGATTTAAAAAAAATATATATATTTTTTACATTTTATAAACCTTTATTTAACGAGGCAAGTCAGTGAAGAACACATTCTTATTTTCAATGACGGCCTTGGTGGGTTAACTGCCTTGTTCAGGGGCAGAACGACAGATTTTCACCTTGTCAGCTCGGGGGATTCAGTCTTGCAACTTTACAGTTAAATTAACTAGTCCAACGCAATAACGACCTGCCTCTCTCTCGTTGCACTCCACAAGAAGACTGCTTGCTACGCGAATGCAGTAAGCCGAGGTAAGTTGATTGCTAGCATTAAACTTATCTTATAAAAATCAATCAATCATAATCACTAGTTAACTACACATGGTTGATGATATTACTAGATATTATCTAGCGTGTCCTGCGTTGCATATAATCTGACTGAGCATACAAGCATCTAAGTATCTAAGTATCAGATTTAGTGGTGGTAGGCAGAAGCAGGCGTGAGAAGCAGGCGAGTAAACATTCATCTAAACAGCACTTTCAAGCGTTTTGCCAGCAGCTCTTCGTTGTGTGTCAAGCATTGCGCTGTTTATGACTTCAAGCCTATCAACTCCCGAGATGAGGCTGGTGTAACCGAAGTGAAATGGCTAGCTAGTTAACGTGCGCTTATAGCATTTCAAACGTCACTCGCTCTGAGCCTGTGGTTGTTTCCCTTGCTCTGCATGGGTAATGCTGCTTCGAGGGTGGCTGTTGTCGTTGTGTTCCTGGTTCGAGCCCAGGGAGGAGCGAGGAGAGAGATGGAAGCTATACTGTTACACTGGCAATACTAAAGTCCTATAATTCCTATAATAACTACAACCTAAAACGTCTTACCTGGGAATATTGAAGACTCATGTTAAAAGGAACCACCAGCTTTCATATGTTCTCATGTTCTGAGCAAGGAACTTAAACGTTAGCTTTCTTACAAAGCACATATTGCACTTTTACGTTCTCCTCCAACACTTTGTTTTTGCCTTATTTAAACTAAATTCAACATGTTTCATTATTTACTTGAGGCTAAATGTATTTTATTGACGTATTATATTAAGTTAAAATAAGTGTTCATTCAGTATTGTTGTAATTGTCATTATTACAAATAAATAACTATTTTGGTCCTCCAATAATCGGTATCGGTATCGGCGTTGAAAAATCATATTCAGTCGACCTCTACTCAGCACAGCAGGTCAGGAAGAGAAAGAGTGCAGGTATCTCAGCACAGCAGGTCAGGAAGAGAAAGAGTGCAGGTATCTCAGCACAGCAGGTCAGGAAGAGAAAGAGTGCAGGTATCTCAGCACAGCAGGTCAGGAAGAGAAAGAGTGCAGGTATCTCAGCACAGCAGGTCAGGAAGAGAAAGAGTGCAGGTATCTCAGCACAGCAGGTCAGGAAGAGAAAGAGTGCAGGTATCTCAGCACAGCAGGTCAGGAAGAGAAAGAGTGCAGGTATCTCAGCACAGCAGGCCAGGAAGAGAAAGAGTGCAGGTATCTCAGCACAGCAGGTCAGGAAGAGAAAGAGTGCAGGTATCTCAGCACAGCAGGTCAGGAAGAGAAAGAGTGCAGGTATCTCAACACAGCAGGTCAGGAAGAGAAAGAGTGCAGGTATCTCAGCACAGCAGGTCAGGAAGAGAAAGAGTGCAGGTATCTCAGCACAGCAGGTCAGGAAGAGAAAGAGTGCAGGTATCTCAGCACAGCAGGTCAGGAAGAGAAAGAGTGCAGGTATCTCAGCACAGCAGGTCAGGAAGAGAAAGAGTGCAGGTATCTCAGCACAGCAGGTCAGGAAGAGAAAGAGTGCAGGTATCTCAGCACAGCAGGTCAGGAAGAGAAAGAGTGCAGGTATCTCAGCACAGCAGGTCAGGAAGAGAAAGAGTGCAGGTATCTCAGCACAGCAGGTCAGACACATAAGATACAAATACAGTGTGTCTGAGACCCTTCATGACATCTGAGTTGTTTGCATTCAAAATCTGAATTGCTGACCAATAGTATTAATATAAATTAACATCCAATACAGATATGAGACCTATATACGTAATCACAGCAAAACCTATTTTTCTCAGTGTTGTGACAATGGGGGTTGGTGAGATCAACACAGAGAAGGCTGCATTTCCTCAGAAGACATTAAAAACGTTTTGCGAAGAGTGTTGATGAGAGGGGTCACTTCGGGGGGGGGGGGGGGCTGCCCTACTGTGTTGTCTCTTACTGTTCTCAGAACAATGTGAGAACATGCTTTTAAATAGAACCACCAGGAAACGTTAGGCTGAAGTACTGAAATTCCCACAGAAGAACGTTGTTTTTATAACATTCTCTGAACTATTTGAGAACATTCCCAATGTCAAACCAGCGTTCGAACAGTCCTGCAAGATTATCAACATTTGAATTAAATGTAACCATGTTTGATCT